>NW_022436946.1:17683339-17856026 GCF_009761245.1 Sapajus apella | reverse complement strand
CATTAAAAAAAACTACCATAAAATTTTTTTTTTGAAAAAAAAAAAAAAAATAAAAAAAAAAAAAAAAAAAAAAAGAAAAGAAAAAAGATACAAAAAAGCAAAAAATTTTGAAAAAATTATGTTCAAAATAGGCAAACTACTGGTTAACTGGTCAAAGCGAATAAAAGGGCTGTAGAGTCAAATAAGAATAGAAAAGAGAACATAACTAAAGATAAGGCAGAAATTAAAGACCTACGATAAGAATCCTATGAAACTTTAAATTTGGATATAGGAAAATTAGAAGTTCCTGAACAAAAGTAACATAAGAAGAGAAGAATCTTAAAACAGTAAGGTTAACATTATGATATTAAGAATAATCTTCTAACAATTTAAAATTGAACCGGAGTTTTTGTTAAAAAAAATTTGTACAAAGCCAATAGCAGGCCAGATAATTTAAAAAAAATACTTACTAATTTTTTCTAATGTATTATATTATTCCAGCCTTGTACAGATTCTTCCAGAAAATGGAAATAGAAGGTCAAGAACCCCATTTTATTTATAAGCCAAGTATGATCTTTATAACCAAAACGATTATATTAATCACATATTGCTGCTGAACAATTTACCACAAATTTAATTGCTTAAAACAATACACATTTATCATCTTATGCATATCTCTAGAAGTCAGAAGTCTCCTGATCTCACCAGACTAAGATTATGGTGTCAGCAGAACTATCTTTCTTCCTGGAGCTTAGGGCAGAATTGTTTTTTAGAGGCAGCCCATATTCCTCAGCTCATGGCCTTCTTCTTTCATCTTCAAAGCCAGCAACAGTGGGCTGAGTCTTTATACCCTCTGGTTCTCCACAGCTGGGAGACTGCTATGTCAATTAGGTGAGCTAACTCTCACTGGAGCCAGAAGTTACCATAATGACTCCATAGCCAATTTATATAATTATATAATTGTATGTATTTATTATAACCGTATATAGAATCATAAAATATATAATTTCATAACTTTAATTATAATACATAATTATATATTGCCATATAATTATATGTATTTTACATCTTTTTAAAAATAAATATATATGTGTATGCTTGAATGCAAAATTTATTGTGAAGCCTCACACGTCATTAATCATGTAATTTATATTCAACCTGAAGGTAATAATAAAAGATGGGAGACAATGAACAACTGTGATGGTTCGGGAGCCTATTCTAGTGGGTCTGGAGTTCTTCAGAAGCTGGTCAGTGGGGCATCACTAGCTCTCTAGGGCAAAATCTCAAGTGGCAGCCATCTAAAGTCGAGAGAAGTCCTGAGAGTTCTCATAGGCCTCCAAGGGCATCTCGAACAAGGTTTTGTCCTGGCTGCTTTAATGATCCTTCACAGATGGGTCTATTTTCAACATCTCACTACTTTCGTCTTTCTACTGGTTTATTTCAGGTCTCAGGTGATATCAGACAACAGCAGGAATTATCACCTCAGTCCGTTACACATATGTTTATCACTTGGGGAAAGAGGACAACTTCACGTGGGCTCATTGCTACTTGATATGAGTGACTACGTTTTGAGACATTAGGATTACACATTATTATGATATATCAGAGATGTTCTCTGCTTTTAAAAACAGATGTGATTAGAATGGACCAACCTGGATAATCCAGGATCAACTTCCAATCTCAAAATATATAGCACATTAATCACATGCACAAAGACCCCTCTTGCCAGTAACATACCATGTTCCCAGTTTCCAAAGATTAGAATGTGGCCATCTTTTGTGGGGCCATTATTCTGCCAACTACACTTAACACGCAAATGTGAGAAAGGAAAACAAAGGACATGAACATATATACAAACATTCTAAACAATATTCTCACAAAAGAATATTTTGGGAATCTTAACCTATGATCATATTATGATCAAGAAATTCAACATTGTTAAATATCTCAGAAAAATCTATAAACCTAATTACTCTAGAGAAAAAGTGAGACATTATATAATTATCTCAGTAGATGCAGAAAGTAATAGCTAAAATTCAAGAATTATGTATAACCTTAAAATTACTTTTAGTAAACTAGAAATAAAAGATTTCCACAATCTGATTTTTAAAAATCAACAAAAAAATCTACATCAGACATCAACCTTTGAGGCCAAATAGTAAAAGTGCTTCCTTTAAAATAGAAAACAAGGAGAGAAAAAAAAATGTCAGTTAGGAGGCAGGACTAACTTGTAGCTCCCACTTGGATTGACAGAGCAGCATGTGAAGAGTCACATCATGAACTTTTGCTCCACAAACTACCACAAGAACATACCAGGAAAGCTGAGAGATTTCACAGATCCTTTGTAGGAAGCAGAATGCTGCTGCAGGCCCCTGGAGACAGCCAAAAAACTGTGAATGCCCAAAGTGTGAAAGGGAGAATCACTGGCCCCCAAACACATACCCTCACTGGGGAGCCTGAAAGTCCAGATCTGGGAGAAGGATTTGACCTTACCTGGAGCTGAGACAAATTTAGGGAGCTGAGCAAAATACAGGGTTAGAAAAGGCAACAAGAAGAGCCCTGTGAGTTCTCCTGGTCCCCAAGAAACCATTTCTGATTTTGTCTCACAGTGGTCCTTAGGGAGGGCCTCCAGAGAATATAGGAAAAGACCACAGGTAGAATAAAACTTTCAGCTGAATTTTGTGAAAATTTTAACTGAAGGCAAAGTTTCCCGAACAGAACATGGGGGAGAGGGTGAATCAGAAGTGCAGGCACAGCACAGAAGACATGGCAGGTCCAGGGACAAGACCTGAAACCCTGCTTGCTTTCTCAGCTGGAAGGCTGATAGCCGGGGCAAGTTCTCAGCCCTGCTCACCTGCTGCCTGGAAAGAAACTTGGTGCTGTTGATGGGGCATGATGGGAGGGAGACCAACCTTTTGGGTTGTGTGGGAGCTGGGTGGGGTCTGTGACTGCCTGCTTTTCCCCACTTCCCTGGCAACCTGCATGATGCAGCAGAGGCAGGCAGCCATAACCCCTGTAGAAACAACTCCATTGACCTGGGAACCATACTCCCATCCCCCACAGCAGCCAGAGGAAGCCCCGCCCAAGGAGAATCTGAGCTCAGACACACCTAACACTGCCCACCTGATGGTTTTTCTCTACCCACCCTAGTAGCCAAAGACAAAGGACATAATCTCTTGGGAGCTCTACAGCCTCACCCACTTCCTGATCTTCTCTATGCTATTGCAATGATGCTCTCCTGAAAGTAACAACTCCTGGCTGGAGGCCAATGAACACAAAACTAGCAAAATAAAACTACAACAAAATAAAACTACAACTAAGGACCCTCGCAGAGTCCACTTCACTCCTCTGCCACCTCCATTGGAGCAGGTGCTTATACCCACGGCTGAGAGACCTGAGGATGGTTCATATAACAGGACTCTGAGCAGACATTTGCCAGTTCTAGCCTGGAGCCTGGTAGCTCCTCTGGGTGGCTAGATCCAGAAGAGAAATAGCAATCACTGCAGGTTGGCTGTCAGAAATCCACATCCCTAGGGTAAGGGGGAGAGCACCCCATGGAACAAAAGAATTGAACAGCAGCCCTTGAACTTCAGTTTTGTCTACCTAAAAGAGAAGAAGCCAGAAAAAAATTATGGTAATATGACAAAACAAGGTTCTTTAACACCCCCAAAAGATCACACTAGCTCACAGCAATGGATCAAAACCAAGAAGAAATCTCTGAATTGCCAGAAAAGGAATTCAGAAGGTTGATTATTAAGCTAATCAAGCAGGCACTAGAGAAAGGTGAAGTTCGACTTAATGAAATCAGAAAAATGATGCAAGATATGAAGGAAAAATTTTTCAGTGAAATAGCATAAATTAAAAACAGGTCAGGCACAGTAACTCACACTTGTAATCCCAGCACTTTGGGAGGCCAAGGCAGATGGATCATTTGAGGTCAGGAGTTTGAGACCAGCCTGGCCAATATGGTCAAACCCCATATCTACTAAAAAGACAAAATTAGCTGGGCATGGTGGCATACACCTGTAATCCCAGCTACTCTCCTAAGGCAGGAGAATTGCTTGAACCCTTGAGGTAGAAGTTATAGTGAGACAAGATCATGTCAGTCATTTCACTCCAGCCTGTGCAATGAGACCAAAACTCCATCTCAAAAAACAAACAAACAAAAAACAACCACGACTTCTGAAAATGAAGGACACGTTTAGAGAAATGCAAAACACACTGAAAGATCTCAGCTATAGAATTGAATAAATAGAATAAAAGAACTTCAGAGCTCAAAGACAAGTCTTTCAAATTAATTCAATCTAACAATGACAAAGTAAAAAGGATTTTAAAAAATGAACAAAGCCTACAAGAAGTTTTGGATCATGTTAAATGAACAAACCTAAGAATAATTGGTGTTTTTGAGGAAGAAGAGAAATATAAAAGTTTGGAAAACATATTTGAGGAACTATTGAAGAAAACTTCCCCAGCCTTGCTAGAGATCTAGTCATCCTGAAGAAAACTTCCTCAGCGTTGGTAGAGATCTAGTCATCCAAATACAAGAAGCTCAAAGAACACTGGTAAATTTATTGCAAAAAGATCATTACCTGGGCACATACTCATCAGGTTATCTAAAATCAACATGAAGGAAAGAATGTTAGGAACTGTGAGGCAAAGCATCAGGTAAACTATAAAGGAAAACCTATCAGTTTAACAGCCGATTTCTCAGCAGAAACCCTACAAGCTAGAGGGACTGAGGCCATATCTTTAGCCTCCTTAAATAAAATAATGATTAGCCAAGAATTGTGTATCCAGTGAAACTAAGCTTCATAAATGAAGGAAACACACAGTGTTTTTCAAACAAACAAATGCTGAGAGAGTTTGCCACTACCAAGCCAGGACTACAAGAACTGCTAAAAGGAGCTCTAAATCTTGAAACAAATTCTTGAAATATACCAAAATAGAACCTCCTTAACGCATGAATTTCACAGGACCTATAAAACAAAAACAAAATGGGGAAAAATAAAGGTATCCAAGCAACAAACAGCATGATGAATAGAATAGTATCACTCATCTCAATACTAACATTGAATGCAAATGGCCTAAATGCTCCACTTAAAATAAACAGAATGGCAGCAGGAATAAGAGTTCACCAGTCAAGTATCTGGTATCTTCAGGAAACTCACCTAACACATAAGAACTCACATAAATTTAAGAAAAAGAGATGGCAAAAGATATTCCAAGCAAATGGACTCTAAAAGTGAGCAGGAGTAGATATTCTTATATCAGACAAAAAGAACTTTAAAGCAACAGCAGTTAAAAAAGATAAAGAGGGACATTATATAATGATAAAAGGACTAGTCTAGCAGGAAAATATCACATTCCTAAATATATATGCACCTAACGTTGGAACTCTGAAATTTATGGGAAAATTACTACTAGACCTAAGAAATGAGATAGTAACACAATAATACTGGGAGACTTTAATACTCCACTAACAGTACTAGACAAGTCATCAAAACAGAAAGTACCCTAAGAAACAATGTATTTAAATAAACTACACCTTAGAACAAATGGACTTAACAGATATTTACAGAACATTCTACCCAACAACTGTAGAGTATACATTCTATTCATCAGCATATGGAATATTCTCCAAGATAGACCATATGATAGGCCACAAAACAAGCTCAGTAAATTTATGAAGATTGAAATTACGTCAAGTACTCTCTCAGACCACAGTGAAATAAAATTGAAAATCAACTCCAAAAGAAACTTTCAAAACTATGCAAATACATGGAAATTAAATAATCTGCTCCTGAATGATCATCAGGTCAATCATGCAATCAAGATGGAAATTCAAAAATTCTTTGAACTAAACAATAATAGTGACACAACTTATTAAAACCTCTGAGTTACAGCAAAGGTGACACTAAGAGGATGGTTCATAGCATTAAATGCCTACATGAAAAAATCTGAGAGTACAAATTGACAACCTAAGCTCATACCTCAAGGAACTGGAAAAACAAGAACAAATCAAACCCAAACCCAGCAGATGAAAAGAAATAACCAAGATCAGAGCATAACTAAATGAAATCAAAACAAAACAAAACAAACAGAAGATAAATGAAACAAAAAGCTGATTCTTCGAAAAGATAAATAAAATTGATAGCGAGATTAAGAAAATGTTAAATACAGTGAGTTCCAAATTTCTCTTCAAAGAATCAGTATGTCTGTATGTTCAGTTCTTTGTTGTCCATTTTAAAGTTTAAATTCCTTGTTCTCTTTGCCCTCTTGCCCCTAGTTTCAATAAACAACCTTCTCACCAGTTCTAATCAGTAGTTCACATCTGTTCGCCTGGTTACCTACACCTATTCCTCTCACTGAAACTGCATGTCCCACTCACACATTCCAATCCTAATCCACATATTTAGAGTCCTGACTCATTCTGGTCATTTGCTCTGACCTGAGACACCCCTGGTCACCTGCTCTGACATATGTCGCCTTTAGTTACGTGTTCCATAACCATCTTTCCCACCAAAACTGCTCACCCCTCCACTCTGGCTTGTACCCCTGCTCTCTTTAAAGTAGCCAATTGGAATTAGCTTAGACTATGCAGTCCGACTCTACCCAATAGAGGAACAACATAGCAGTAAGCGTGACCTGCATCAGGGATAAGAACCCCTTCCCCTCCCTTGTTGAGGTGTTCTCTCACCATTGCTCCAACCACGAGACACACCCTTTTATACAAGTAAAAATTGCCTTGCTGAGAAAATTTATGTATGAGTGTTATTTCTTTTGTGGCACCAAAAATTTTCTTCTAACCAAAAAAAGAGATAAAGTTCAAATAAGCTCAGTTAGAAACAAAATAGGAGACATTACAATCAATACCACAGAAATGCAAAAAATCATTCAAGGCTACCTTGAACACCTTTATGCACATAAACTAGAAAACCTAGAGGAGATGGATAAATTCCTGGAAATATACAACCCTCTTAGATTCAACCAGGAAGAAATAGAAACTCTGAACAAATAACAAGCAGCAAGATTGAAATGGTAATAAAAAATTTTTCAACCAAAAAAAGATTTAGGACCAGATGGATTCACAGATGAATTCTACCAGACATTCAAAGAAGAGTTGATACCAATCCTATTGATGCTATTCCACAAGATAGAGAAAGAGGAAATTCCCGCTAAATCATTCTGTGAAGCCAGTGTCACCCTAATACCAAAACTAAGAAAGGACATAACAAAAAAAAGAATACTACAAATCAATATCCCTGAGGAACATAGATGCAAAAACCCTTAACAAAATCCTAGCTAACTGAATCCAACAACGTACCAAAAAGATAATCAGATAATCCACCATGATCAAGAGGGTTTCATACCAGTGATTCAGAGATGGCCTAACATATGCAAATCAATAAGTGTGATACACTACATAAACAGAATTAAAAACAAAAATCACATGATCATCTCAATAGATGCAGAAAAAGCACTTGACAAAATTCAGCATCCCACTCTCATTAAAACCCTCAGCAAAATTGGTATAAAAGGGGCACACCTTAACATAATAAAAACCATCTATGACAAATCCACAGCTAACATTATACTGAATGGGAAAAAGTTGAAAGCATTCTCTCTGAGAACTGGAACAAGACAAGGATGCCCACTTTCACCATTTCTATTCAACATAGTACTCGAAGTCCTAGCCAGAGCAATCAGACAAAAGAAAGAAAGAAATCCATCCAAATTAGTAAAGAGGAAGTTAAACGGTTGCTGTTTGCTGATGTTATGGTTATATAGCTAGAAAACCTTAAAGACGTCTCCAAAAAGGTCTTAGAACTGATCAATGAATTCGGCAAAGTTTCATTATACAAAATTAATATACATAAATCAGTAGCTCTGCTATACACCAACAGTGACCACGCTGAGAATAAAATCCAGAACTCAACTTTTTACAACAGTTGAGAAAAAAAAAGACTTAGGAATATGTCTAACAAAGCAATGAAAGACTGCTACAAGTAAAACTATGAAACACTGCTGAGAGAAATCATAGATGACACAAATGAATGGAAACACATCCTATGCTAATGGATGGGTAGAATCAATATTGTGAAAATGATCATACTGCCAAAAACAATCTATGAATTCAATGCAATTTCCATCAAATTCCACCATCATTCTTCATAGAACTAGAAGAAACAATCCTATAATTCATATGGAACCAAAAAAAAGTCTGCATAGCAAAAGCAAAACTAAGCACAAAGAACAAATCTGGAGGCATTACATTATCCAACTTCAAACTGTACTATAAGTCCACAGTGACCAAAACAGCATGGTACTGGTATAAAAATAGGCACATAGACCAATGGAACAGAATAGAGAACCCAGAAATAAAGTCATATACTTGCAGTCAACTGATCTTTGACAAAGCAAGCAAAAACATAAAGTGGGGGAAAGAACATTCTGTTCAATAAATGATGCTGGGATGATTAGCTAGCTACATATGGGAGAATGAAACCAGATTCTTATCCAGTTTATCCAGTTGTACAATCGTATACAAGAAATCAACTCAAGATGGATCAAAGTCTTAAATCTAAGATCTGAAAGCATAAAAATTCTAGAAGAGAACATCAGAAAAACCCTTCTAGACACTGGCTTAGGCAAAGACTTCATGACCAAGAAAGCAAATGCAACAAAAACAAAGATAAATAGATGGGACTTAACTAAACTAAAAAGCTTTTTGGAAACAATCCGCAGAGTAAACAGACAACCCACAGAATAGGAGAAAATCTTCACAATCTATACATCTAAAAAAGGATTAATACCCAGATCTCATAAGGAACTCAAACAAATCACCAAGTAAAAAACAAACAATCCCATCAAATAGTGGGCTAAGGACATGAATAGACAATTCTCAAAAGAGGGCATACAAATAGCCAAAAAATGTATGAAAACATGCTTAACATCACTAATGATCAGAGAAATGCAAATCAAATCCACAGTGTGTTACCACCTTACTCCTGCAAGAATGGCCATAATAAAAAAAGTAATAAATAATAGACGTTGTTGTGGGTATGGTGAAAAGGGAACACTTTTGTACTGTTGGTAGAAATGTAGGCTAGTACAACTACTATGGAAAACAGTGTGGAGATTCCTTAAAGAACTAAAAGTAGAACTCATTTGATCCAGCAATCCCATGACTAGATATCTACCTAGAGGAAAAGGAGATACTTGCACATGCATGTTTATAGCAACACAATTCACAATTGCAAAAATATGAAACCAGCCAAATGCCCCATCAATCAATGAGTGGATAAAGAAACGTAATATATATATCATGTTTTTACACATCTTATATTTTCTGTTAACCTAGTAAATGTGCTAACCATTTACTAGGTGTTAGCACCTAGTAATATATAGAAAATATAAGATGTGTAAAAACATATGTAACAAAAATATATAAGGAATCCATGGAGGAAAGTTTTCAATATTATTGAGACATGAAAAGAGACATAAGTTTAAACTTTGCCACTTTCAAGGAAGCTTGCTATTATAAGGAAGTCAATATCCTCAAATTGCATAAATGCAATTTTAATTTGAATTTCATAGAATTTTTTAAAAGAAACTTGAGAATCCAGTTCTGATATTAATGAAGGAAAAGAAAAGCCCAAGATTAGTTAAGACATCCCTGAGGGAAAATGGTGTTTGGAGATTTCCCCAGGAGACAACAGACTTTTTAAAAAGCCATGACAACACCAGTGTGGTATTGGTTTGCAAACAAAAAGGATGCTGATAGAAGGAATGAGAAAATGGGAATAGACCCAGGCATGTATGGAAATGCTGTAATTGAGAAGGCAGATCAACGGGAAAGTGGGGACTACTCAATACGTGATGCTGGTTAAGTGGTTCATTCATTTTGAAAAATATGAAGCTAGAACCTTATCAAACACAATTTCCACAAATCAATTTCAGATTGATTAAATTCTTAATTTAAAAAGGTAGATAACCAAATTTTAGAAGAAAATAAGGAGAGTTTCTTTATAGTCTTGGGGCTAGGGAAAGATTTCTTCAACAAGACACAAAAGTACCAACTAAAAATTACAAATTTGATAACTTTGACTCATTAAAATGAAGCATTACCATTAATTATAAAAAACCACAACAAGTAAAATACAAGTCATAAATTATAAAAATATATCAGCCGTACATTAACAAAAGATAAAAAAAACCCAAATATCTCCTAATATATTCTAATAAAACTCTTAATGGTTATAAGAATAAACCAACAACCTAACAGAGGAGTGTCAAAAGGCTTTTTTTTTTTTAAGAGAAGAAAGACTAGATGACCAGAAGCATAGGGAAGACGTTTTAATCATTAACAATGCAGTAATGCAACTTAGCAGTATAAAGGGACACAGTTTGATATCCACTAGATGGGCAAAACTTAAGTATGACAATGACTGTCAACAAGGATGTGAACTATAGAAATTCTTATCCACTGATGTTAGGAGAGTAATTGGAAAACACTTTAACTTTACAATATAAAAGCAATAAACACACAATAAATGGCCCAGTTGTTCCATCACAGGTTATCATCTAGAAAAATCTTTTCACATGTGCCCAGTGTCTTGACACAGGCACAGTGATTTATGTGATGACACTCATCTAATAACAAATACTTGAACACAAATGACCATGAGCAGAAAATACAACTATTAAATATATAATTAACATTAACTAATAATTAGTTGTATTTTCTGTTCATGGTCATTTGCGTTCAAGTATACTCACATAATGTAATATTATATAGGAGTGAAAGTGATGGAACTTAGAAAAACGTGGAGAAAAAAGTGACAAAAGTTACACATGATATTCAATTTTATGAGGTTCCAAACAAAAAGAAATCAACTGTACTGTTAAGGAATATATTTTGGAAAACAAAAAAACAAAGGAAGTATAAACTCAGTATTCAGGAGAGTGCTTACCTCTGGGGACAGGAAAATGAAATACAGAGAAGTACGCAAGTATATACAAGTGGTTCCAAACGTGTTGTCAGTATTCCAGTTCATAAACCTGAAAATGGTTTGTTCTTATTTATTTTACTGTTATGCTTCATAATTTATATATATATATATATATATATATATATTACATATAGTTTATATGTGTTAAATAGTATACAAATAAAATTTTAGGTCTGGGTGCGGTAGCTCACACCTGTAATCCAACACTTTGGGAGGCCAAGGCAGGTGGATTACCTGAGGTCAGAAGTTCAAGACCAGCCTGGCCCATATGGTGAAACCTCATCTCTACTAAAGATACAAAAAAAAAAAAAATAGTTGGGTATGATGGCAGGTGCCTGTTTTCCCAGCTACTTAGGAGGCTGAGGCAGGAGAATCGCTTGAACCCAGGAGGTAGAGGTTGCAATGAGCTGAGATCATGCTTCTACACTCCAGCCTGAGAGACAGAGTAAGACTCCATTTCTTAAAATGAAAAAAGGAAGAAGAAGAAAAGAAAACTTTAGAAGTTCTGTATTACAAATAAGAAGAATAATATTAAACTAAAACAAAACGTGGCAACTATAAAGTTCTCACTATCAGTGATAACCATGTTTAATGTTTTGTCACATTTCATTTTAGGACACACACACACACACATTTCCTTTGTCTTATTTTTCTAAATAGAATCACGTTGCTTTGACTATTAGGTATTTTCTCTTTTTGCCAATATTATCATGTGAGCATTTCTTTCCTTTTTAAAATAGTACCTGAAGACATAACGGCAAAGGACTACATCACTTTCTATTATCTGAATCACCATAACTTATTTATCCAGCACATCAATTTTGACGTTGCATTCTATTATTCTTTCATTGCTGTAACTGTGATGAACATTCTCAAACTTAATCCTTGGTACATATAGCCTTGACTATTCCCTTAATATAAACTTCTAGAAATGGAATTGCTGAATCAAAGTATACAGATTTAGGAGGTCAAATTGAGCCTCACTTTAGACTGTATCCATAACTATGAGTCACAACTTTCTCTCTCCCACATATTGTGGTTTTCAATACCACAATGTGGATTTTGGGAGGAATAATGAATCTAGTCAACGGAGAAATCAACATTCTGTTTCTTCATGTTTTTTCCTCCTTCTGTTATGTACCTCTATCATATACACAAATTTATGTATACATATATCATCAAGTATTGGGAAAAAAATCAACAAAAAAAAGAAGGAAATTGACCAGGCATGGTAGCTCATAACTGTAATCCCAACACTTTGGGAGGCCAAGGTGGGCAGATCACTTGAGGTCAGAAGTTCGAGACCAGGCTGGCCAACATGATGAAACCTGGTCTCTACTAAAAATATATACAAAAATTAGCCAGGTGTGGTGGCACACACCTCTAGTCTCAGCTACTCAGGAAGCTGAAGCAAGAGAATTACTTGAACCTGGAAGGCAGAGGTTGCAGTGAGCCGAGATCACACCACTGCACTCCAGCCTGGGCAACAAAGTAAGACTTTGTCTCAAAAAAAAAAGAGAGAGAGAGAGAAGGAAACTAATACCATAGGTGAGAAAAGGATTATTTTTATCAAAGGAGAATTTAAGACAATCATCATCCTCAACATGATCTAGAGAATATTTTATCAATAAAACAAAAATATGCTGCTATGAAAAAAAAATTAGAAAACCAAAAGATTTCTTAGAATTTAAAACTATGCTTCTATACATAAAATATTTTAAAACCATAATTACCAAAATAAAATTATTCATAAAGGGGTTGAGAATAAAATAGTCCTGGTATTATAGAAGGCCTGGTTAGTGATTTGGAAAATAAAGACACATCAAGAAAAGTCTCCCAGAATGAGGAGCAAAAACACAAAGAAATGAAAATTAGATGATGCATTGAAAATGTCTTGGATATAAAATTACTAAGGTAGCATTAATAATAAATAAGCTGTAAGTTAGCATTAGTAATAGGTAGTGGAATATAATATCTAAATATCTTAATAAAAATAGAGCAAATATATTGATCTTATACATAAATATATGAGTATATCCATGTATATGTGTCCAGTTGAATGGTTAAGTTGAGCAATATAACAAAATCTCTATCAAAAGACAAACTTTATTGTAGAATTATTTCTCAGCATTGCAGAAATCATATGGGCTCCTAGAAATCACCAGATGGAATTTTATGTAGGCTGGAAGTGTGGTGGACATGGAGTTCATGCATGCTCTAACACCTCTGTGGTTATAGAAAAGCAAGACTGTTCGGGTGGATATACACAAGAGAGAGAAAGTTCATTGGGGTGATGAGTCAGTTTTTCCAACTTTCTGCAGGGTTGACTTGAGTTTAGATTTACAAAGATTCCACATAGTTTTCATGTCCAAACTGTATTCTTTTTTAATGACTTTAAAATCAAACAGCATAGAGAATTTCATTTGCATGTCCAAATCCTTGTAATGCATTTAGGTTTTTGTTAACATGCAATTTCAGTGTCTGCACCTGGATTTTTCTTAAAGACAAAAATGCTTCACAAAAGATTTAAATGTTCACTTGTTGGCCCCAAACTCCTAAAATAGGACCCAAAACACCACTGAAACCTGACAATTCCAAGAGGTCAACTAATATCTGTGCTTTGAAACCACAGAGACATGTGATTCAGTGGAAAATGCACCTCGGCCTACTCTCTTAGCAACAAGAAGTTAGGTTGATGGCACACGCCATTTCTGACAAAATGAGGATAGCTTAAACCACTGACTAAAGTTGTCAACTCCTGAAATGGGGATTAGGTTATGGAGAAAATAAAAATATTAAATGAAGTGACCCTGATAAATATTGACTTTCTGGCAAGTTTGGATCTCTTCATGCTAAATAAAAATATGAGGTTTCCTAAGTGACACTTGACCTATGAAGTCATCTTCAATAACATTATAATACATTGGACAAGAAATGCAAAACAAATGAACCCTCTAACAGAGCCAAATTATTACAACAGCCTTTGACTAATTCTCTCCGTATTATGCTTTCCTTTTGCCAATTACCACCCACTTCCTCAGAATGGTTTTCGTGGTTTATAGGAATTTCAAGCTGTCAATGTCATAAACCTACAGAATAATAATGACCACAAACAAAGTATAAACAAAATACTAACATAATGCAACATCTTAATTTGGGAAATAGAGGTAAAAAATAGCATAAAATACAAACAATAGACGAATTTTCTTGATTGGGTAAGGTTTATCAAATTATACACTGGGAATTCTAATTAGCATATTCCAACTCATTTCTCACTGTAAGCAAAGTCAAAGTCTAATGCTCCTCTACATGATTTTTCTTCTACTTTAAACTGAGCTTAGTTCATTTTGTCATCACATTCTTCTATAGGAGATGACATCTTTTAACACAATAATCCTAGGCTCTGCAGAGGTATATCTCTAAGAAAATAATATAACAAACAATATAAATTTTGATTGTGTATATTGAACACTAGGGCTCAGTACAACTGTGGTATATGGAAGAGAGAATGTGAATAAGAAAAACAGGGCTTAGTCCCTATACTCAAAGGAACTTATCGTCCAGTAAAGGAAAAAGACAAGTTCAAACAAAGTTCCATGATCTTGGGTGTCAACAAGGTGAAAATAGAGAGAGAAGGGGGAATACTAGCTGTATGCTGGTCACAGAATTTGTTTTAAATTTCCAATGTGATTTTGGTATGAACTTTGTGCTGTCATGGTAGAGTATTCTTTCAGGTGTGGAAGAGCAGGTCTCTTTTAAATACTGAACCATGGTACAATTGGCGGAGGATGCTCTTCTTGGTTAGATTTCAGGAAAGCCAACTAGGCAGGAAGTCATGATGTATATATAATTTATAGTTCCAGCCAACTAATGTAATACATAGTTCAAGAAAATATCATCACTTTATTTACATCAAAAGTTCCGACTTTATCTAATATTCACAAACTAATTATTGGAATTTATCAAAGAAAAATAATCCAGTACACTTTCCTTTTGCTATCATGAAGACCATGTGGTTAACTGGTAGAACTCACTTTTCAACAAATTGAGGTTTTACTGAATCATGGCTCTGGCTTCATAGCCCTTCTTTCTTTTCCAATTCAATTTATGATTCATTTTATGATCATGAGAAGGAATAAACTAGCCCCATGTATCAATGGTTTAACAATCATTCATTTTCTGATAATCAATGAATGAACTGAATAGACAGCTGGAAGGAAGGATATAAAAATGCAAAATAGCAACAGAATATGGGCTGTGTTCTCTTCTGTTGTGCCACTCTACACATTGTATTTCCCTGGGCAAGTCACTTCATATGTTAAGAGAGATTCTGGTGAATGTAAGATAGCCAACATTCCTCTGGCACCTCCATATACTAAAAATAGATTAGTACAGGATGGGAGAAAGAGTCTTTGTTTTTGTATTTGTTTTTTAATCTGGACCGCAGAAGAACCTGTGTCCTAGGTTTGGTTCTGCCTTTAGGTAACTGTATGCTACTAAATATGTCTCTCTCTCCATTTTAAATACATACCTCTATCTCATTTGTAAAGTAGATGTTGGACTAGATGATTTCTCTATTACCTCCTAGCTCAAAATTTTATTACTGAAAAAAAAATTGTGCCTGTAGGCTTCTAATTTAAATGCCAGGTTTCCACCTGATGTAAATTCAACTGTCTGGGTTATAAGCCAACTACAAAATAAGGTTTATAATGGAAACAGCTAGTGACCCTTGGCAGCATCAGTGCTAACAGTTCCCGCTATAATATTCAGTTACCGCTCATACCCCTGGGCAGCGACTGACGTGTTATGTAACAGTGACTATTGCAGGATTACCCAATGCTTTCACCTAACCCTAATTACACAGTCTGCTTGTGGCTCCTATAATACCTAGTTCTCTTCAATGACATCCTCCAGTGTAGATGCGGCTGCCACCACCAAACCCAGTTCTTGATGGTTTAAAATAACAGTTATGTGTAAATTGCAAATACCACCCTTTTTAGAGTACATTATTTTTGCTTTTCCTTCTGCTTCTTTCTAACTGGCAATGACTTCCTGCCCAAAATGACCTAGCACTAGGAAAAATTCTAACAAATAATAAAATGCTCCGGTACAGGTACAGTACATACCGTACTCCCATTTACAGCACAGACCGAGCGAGAAGCTCCAATTGGAAAGATCCAGAGGAAAGGAAGAGGGAGATGTTCCACATTAAATACAACAAATTCTAAATTAAATAGGATTGACCCTTATTTTTGGCCTTTGCATTTAACCTGTACTTTCTTTGTTAAATATAATGTTTTAACTCTCAGCAAAAAATATCAAATTTAGAAAATAAAGTATTTTTATTACAGAATTAATATGGAAACTAGGCAAATATCAGGTCTGATGCATAAAAGAATAGACATTTCAAGATGTGCATATCATCTGAAAGTTCAGTAATTAGAAACATGTTCCTCAAATATAACAATCCAAGAATATATTTCTTATAATATAATTTAATGTTTACTTCTTTCTAAAATGTTTATATTCCCATTTTAGAAAACACATACAGGTAAATGGAACAACAAAATACAAACCACAATAGTAACAATATATCAAATAATCTATTTTTTCAATGCATATTTATATTATGTCATTGTATTTATAAACATTACACTGCTTTTATCAATGAATGTCAGAAATATTTATATTTGTAAAAGTCCTTTGTGAATATGATAAATTGTATGTATTTTATTAATCATAATAAAATAAAATTCATGCATTTTCTCCTTGTTTGAATTTTATTTTGTATCCAAATTTTGTCAGTATGAAGAATGATGCAAACAAAAATATTCTTTTACAAACATTTTGCCTGTACTTCAGGTTACTTTATTTCTTAAACTACTAATACAGCTTAAGCCACATTCCTGAAGCTATTATGTAACATAGATTACCAACTAAATCTGAAAGATAGAGCTAAAATTTAAAATTTAAAACGATTCTCTATTCATAAATGGAAATTCTAGTACCGAATTAATGTTTCACTATGAATCCAGAAATCACACAAGGTAGAAATAAAAATGAAACTATTGATATGATGCAAAATATTTGTATACCTGGGTAATTTATATTTCAAAGCCATGTTTAAAATATGCTAAATTCTAAAAAAAAATATGTAAAAAGAGAAAAATCATTTAATTACATGCATTGTGTTGAATAAAAACAATAGTGTATATTAAGATCTGTAACTGACAATTGTGATATGAAACGAAAACTGTTACTGAAACAAGAGAGTTCCCTGACACCCCTCACAGGATGTAAAATGGGGGGTGTGGACCGTCTGTTCGGTTGCTGCCGCTGCTCAAACCTCTTATGGGAGGGGGAGCACAAAAATGGACAGGTACAGGAGCCCAAGTGGGCATGTGTTACAGTGCACCCATTTAGCCTTGCCATCTGTGGATGGCTTAAATGTTAGCCAGCTCAGTGGACGCTCTGCCTTTCTGCAAGGGTAGTCAGCCAGCATGACAGCTTTCTGTATCCTGAGCTCTTGTCCAGCATCCTGAAAGAATCAGATCTCACATGGCCTTGGAGGATGAATGCAGGACTTTTATTGAGTGGTCAAAGAGGCTCTCAGTGGGATGGATGGGGAACTGGAAGGGGGATGGAGTGGGAAGATGATCTTCTTCTGGAGTTTGGCCACTGGTTGAACTCCTCTCAGTGTTCAGATTCTCCTTCTCTTCTCCCTTTCTCTGCCATACTGTTCTGCCATTTATCTGCTTGTCTCCTCATCTTCTGATTCTGGAGCCTGGGGCTCAGGGTTTATGTGGTTACAGGATAGGGGGGCATGGTGGGCCAAAAGGTAACTTTTTGGGCACAAAAACAGGAATGCCTGATCTCACTTAGGGCTATGGGTATCCAGGCTTAAGGGTGGGGCCTTTGCTGGGGAACCACCCACTTTTATCCAGTATTTCCCTGTCTCCTGTTCATATCATCAGAAAAATGGGAACTTCTCACTACCCAAATCACATACGCAGCTATATTCACAAGCCATTCTATTAAAAGTTCTTTCTGCTTTACAATGAAAGAGATGCTTCTCCTCCATCTCAAGCTAATTTCTCCATTTACTCTCTGAATTCCAGCTCCTTCCTTCCTTCAGGAATTTTGCTCTGTTGATTGCCTGTGTGCTGTATCTAAAGTTCCACACTCTATACGGGATTTTTCATTAACATTTTAATTGTGTACAAGCCTCTTCCATTTTTAAGGTTTTTCTCGATCTCTCGTTATTACCTTATCTCTTTCCTCCCTTTTGACAGATATTTTTTTAAAAATTAAGTTCGTACATTCTGACACGTCCTTATTGCCTAATAATATCTCATTCACTGTCAAATGCCTTCTATTTCCGTCATTCAACTTTCCTTGTTATCTCCTTGGTTTTCCCATCCTTTCTTATCTCTGATCAATATTTTTCTGTTTCTTTGGGCTTTCCTTCCTCCATTTGCCTGCACATAATGATGATTCTCAGGGTTTTGCCTTTTAAGCTTTTTCTGATTCTACCCAGTATCCCTGGGTGAGTTGATTCACTCCCATGACTTCAAGTTTCTTTCATGGGCTGATGAATCTCACAGCTTTCTCTCTCACATAAATCTATCTCTTCAGATCCAGGGCTGTATCTCTCTCCCTACCTATTATTCCAACCCACTTGAAGTTTTCTCAGATACTTCAAGGAACATCTTCAAAGCTGACTGCATGATGTTCTGGTTATTTTTTTTTTTTTTTTGTAGAGATGGAGGTCTTGCTGTGTTTCCCAGGCTGGTCTTGAATTCCTGGCTTCAAGTGATCCTTTCACCTTGTCTCCCCAAAGTGTTGGGATTGTAGATATGAGCCACTGCACCTGGCCTGATCTTCCTCTCAATCTTGCTATTCCTGCTGGATTTATTTTACCTCAGTGAATAGCACCATCATCCTTCTGGTCCCTCAAAGCAGAAAGAGAAACTTGGACATCATTCTGCATTGGCTTCTCCTTCATACTCAATTCTAGGTTGTTTTGGTCTATATGTAATTATCTGCAGGTAGGCCCCAGCCCCCAAGGCTACACAGGTTACAGTTAAATGCCTGTTCTATAACCCAAAAATATCATTATCTTTCCCCTATCATAGCCTGCATAACACTGTTCAATTTGCCAATGTGCATATCTGCATCTTCTCCAAAACCATAAGCTTTATGTCTGTATTTTCTTTCTTGTATCCTCTGCATCTAGCAATGTTTACCATAGAACAAATATTTGTTGAATAAATAAAAATTATGTTTTAGTAGTTGAGAAGAGCAGTAGTGATAATCTTTATTTTGAATAGCAAATGTTTATTATAAAATTTCTAAACATATCAAAGAACAAGAGATTTTATTCACAAGCACATGATGATGGCCTTTGTGGGTATCTACATAATAAAATGTTTCTATTTATCTTATACCAGATAGTTCATGCTCCTAAGCAGTTTGCAATTTACAATACATTCTTCTAAAAAGCTTCAGAAGTCTAGCCATACCTCTGTACCTTCAAAGAGTGGTTTCTTAGTTATAATCTACTGAGTTTTGACCCATGTGACTCTGTCTCACAGGGTCCCGTTGAATCAACTCAATATGGAGATTTCACCCAAAGTAGCTATCCATAAACTTTCCAGAGGCTAAACAGATGGCTAGATACTGAAACTCTGTCCATTAAAATACTCAAATCCAATTTTTGCTTTTGGGAAGAGACATACAGTCAGTCAGTTATTGGTGGAAGGATTAGCAGAGCCAGATCATCTGCCTGAGAGCCAGAGGGGACTGTTAGATTTTCAGTGACCACAGATCACAACATTCATGTTATTCTTAATGGCAATGAACATAAGTCCAGGCTATGGGGTGCTGAGGTTATGTGCTAACACTGTTCTTTCCTGTTTATGAGCAGGATTGGTCAAAGACTGTCCTGCATGAGCTAAGCTAATCTTAGTTTAAAACTTGCTAGTTTTTACTACAATGCTTCATTTTCATCATAGCTTATTACTTTCTGTCTTTGAATTTTTAATACAGCATTTGTTAGTTAGACATTATCAACCTTGTAAATATATACCGGCAAACTTTTTTTTAGCATCCTTAAATACATTTCAGTTTTTGTTCACAATTTTATATTCCTGTATGTACCATAGTTTTACTTTTCCTTAAGTCTGCTGCTGGAGCTGGAAAATCTCCATTTAAATCTATCTCAAAAAATTTAGTAATTTATCAATAGCATGTTTAAAAATTGAAATTTATTTTTACGTTAAAAGAGCATATCTATCGATTTACTAGGGAAAAAATACTGATCTTGAAAAGCAAATAAACTGATCCCACAAAGGGACCAAAATATATTTCCATCATCAGTAGAAATAAAGGAAGAGCCTGAGATGCTTAGATGCCCAAGCCATCCTGTTAGTGGTACCCAGTACATAATGGGCACTTAAGAAGATGGCTTTCTCTGCATGCCTCAGGCTTGACTCAGCAACTGACATTTGCTGGCCAGGCAGTGGCATGGCAAAGTGTTCACCAAAAAAAGTTTCCAGATTGACAGCCTGTAGCTAGAATCTCCTTATCATAGCAGCCCTGGAGAAGAGCAGATGATGGTTATAGGGCCCATGCCCTGCCTATTCTTTACCTAACCTAAGATATTGCATTTTAGTTCTTTCAATTAAATTTGTATTTTTATTAAGTTGAAAATAGACATGCAAAGATATTGCCTATTTCCTCCTAATTTGCTGAACTTGATCAATGAAATTGGCTGATCATGACATATTTAGGCTTTCTTTTTTCTTTCTTTTTTTTTTTTTTGAGACAGAGTCTCGTTCTGTTGCCCAAGCTGGAGTGCAGTGGTGCTATCTCAGATCACTGCAACCTCTGCCTCCTGGGTTCAAGCAATTCTCCTGCCTCAGCCTCCTGAGTAGGGAGGATTACAGGCACATGCCACCACACCTGGCTAATTTTTGTATTTTTAGTAGAGATGGGTTTCACCATGTTGGTCAGGCTGGTCTTGAACTCCTGACCTTATGATCTTCCCACCTTGGCCTCCCAAAGTGCTGGGATTACAGGCGTGAGCCACCATGCCCGGCCTACATTTAGGCTTTCTAATTAAATTTTTGTATGGATATGGCTTTAAAAGAAGGGTGTGTGTGTGTGTGTGTGTGTGTGTGTGTGTGTGTAGAACCCTCTGATTTTGGTGAATTGTATGGAAATGAGAAAGAGAAGAACTAGTATTTGGTAATGAATTTTTAAATAGCTAGGGTACCCAGTGATAGAACCAATTGGAACATCCCTGTATCATGATTCTGAACACCTTTGCCTATTGTTTTATTATGTGTGTGTTTTAAAAAATATATTAACTTTTGTTAATTCATTTAAAAGCCTGCTCAAAAGTAACACTCAAAACCACTAAGATGTATATATAAATTGTGCTGTTGACTGAAATGAAATTGTTAGTTGAACTTGTAAAATAACAAATAGACTCCATTTAAGGATAAAACCCTCAATGGGAAACAGAGCCCAAACACCAACACTCACACTAAAGGAGCTACAGCTGGTAAACTTTTGCCCTTGTTTGGCACTGATCACACATTCCCAAAAGTTGTACAGGTTCATAGTAGAAATCAGAAGCAAACCAGCATTAGACATTGGGTGATTTTCAATTACTTATCCAAATGGAAAAGCACATTTTTAGGGCATGACAGATTGAAATGTAAAAGCATACAGTACAAACTGTACGCTAATAAAATTTTGTCTTGTGTGTTGGTTGGAGTCATTAATTCTCATGGCTAGCCTAAGTTATAATCACATTCTTAGGGTTTTTATTTTTTCCCTTTTTAATAAAGGATAATCTTCTATTTTGTAGGTTTAATCTTAAAAACTTTAGATTCTAGGGGAAAAAAGTAGAAATAGTCGTCATAATACAATAAAAACATCTGAATAAACCTTTGGCAAATGGAACACCATTTTCCAAATGATTAGTCAGAAGTCTGGCATAATTTGGACTAGATTTCTGCAGTAGACAGTGGTCAAAACAAAACAAAAACCACCACCAACAAGAAAACATCAAAAAATGATACTGTATGTCCACCAATATAGCACTATTTAGGTTTATTTTTATGCAGGATTAAGTATGTATATTACTCAAAGTGAAATTTTAAAGAAAGCTCTACAACCAAAGCCAAGATGAGATCAGTGATAAAAAAAACTCTTCCTTCAATCATATCAGGGCTCATATCTTAGAGTAATGTCATGTGAGTGCAGCAGCTGACTAAAATAACCAATAACCCCACTAGAGTTCAGCTGCTCTAATTTTGTTGCAAGACAGTAAGATAGAGAAGAAAAAAAATGAAGCTCCTTATATCTCATGAGCAAAGCAACTCCTACACACATTTGAGTCAGTTTCTATACGGAGAGTAAGCTCCTAATCTACATCACACAAATTAGGTTCTCAAGGACTAAATATTTTCTTTCCTTTACTCCAATCACAGGGCAGCATAACTTTATAACTATGTTTATGTGTGAAAGAAACATAATTCTTTATCTAGTAGAGTTTCCACTATGTGAATTTTGCTGATTGCAACCTCATGATGTGATCTGACATATTCTTCTTTCCCTTAAATTTATCATAAGCTATTAATAAGATTTAGAGTCTTGGTCAGGTTCAAGTTTGATTTTTTTCTTCTTTTTGTCAAAATCTATCCATGAGTAGTGTTTATATACATATGTTTAAAAATGTAAATACACATATTTATATATTATTCAAATATTTTCATATACATGTATACATGTGTATCTGTATATATTTAAATAATATTTTAGATTTGTATACAAATCAAGTAGCTTTAGAACTCAAAAATTAAAGATAAAGATAAGGTTAAATGATACTTATACCATCATGATGTGTGGTCCTGCCTGGGCCACAGTTTCTTACCAATATTAAAAACTTCTCCAACTCCGAAAGTTCAAGACTGGAGATCAGTGATCTCAGTCTGAGATGACCATATTCCAAAGCCATTTACTAACATACTTTTATTGCTCAAAGTCAGTTAGAAGGAAAGCCTGATTTTGATATACAATCGGGTTCATTCTCAGCAGGCTGGAAAACATCTCAGATAATTGAAGCACCTGCATTGTTCCCTTTGTCTTTGAATATTCTAGAACATTATATTGCTCCAGCTCTTGTCCCATTTCCTAAAATCTCACTTGCTCAATTCTTCAAATAAGTCTTGCTAAGAAAATTCCTTTTTAATAAAGTGATGATGCCTAGCAAGTAAAATAAATATAAATATTTGAAGTCAGATTAGTTGTTTTAGTACATTATAAAGAAAGTCAGCATCAGCTTCATTATTGCATTAACTTTAAACAATCTTAGTCCAATTCTCATTTTATGAATAGATCTTTGGTAAAATGCACCCATTTAAGCCATTTAATAATTTGGAACTTTAAAATATGTATTTATCCCTACTGGAAAATATTAGCTTTCCAAAATGCATTAGTTTTAGAGTTTCTCATCTATAGATATAAAATACAATCCAATCTCCCACAAATCCCAGATATTGCAGCCATCACTTTCCAAGGACTGAACAAGGAAGCAAATTCACTGAGTTTACTTCAGACCTGTCTTTTCATCCAGTATCTTAAGGGCAACATTACTTCATAGGTCAGAGGTCTGCTATCAGGGAATACACAGTGGACAGTGGACAGCCCACAGGACACAGTAGCCAGCAGGAATGCTCGCAGACATCTGTTCAATATGTGGGTAGCTTACAGGCTTGTTTATATTAAGAGCTCTTGCTGCTAGACAGCAGAAGTAACTCCTTTAGAATCCGTTCCCATAATAGTCCCTAAGGCAATGATACACAGCTGTGGAGAGGAAACAGGCTCTTTAATTTGTTAACCATGCCCAGAAAAGAAGAAAACAAAATGCTCAGATGAGACTATAAAGATGTCTTTTAAGAGTCTTCCAGAAACAGCTAAAAAAGCAATACAAACTCTCCCCTCACCAATCACATAAGATGTATATATGTGGCTTGTTTGTTCCTTAACATACTGTGAAATTTTTCTCTTCTTCTGACTTTTCAGTTTAACCTTCTCTTAATGATCATATCGTCTAAAGATTCTGATTCCATAAAACTCCTGTAACCTGATTGCTGAAAGACATACTGTTGAAAGATCCCATTTGGAAAAATTTATATGGTAAAGGAAAATAGACCAGAACTATCGAGAAGACTGATGTTATGATAAGGACATCATTTCCTTAAATAAGGGTCTCAGAGTTTTGAAACAGGAAATTAGATCTTTTAATCAACCTCCACCCTGTATAAGGCATTTTCTAAAACTCATTTTTTAAAAGATGGTCGTATGGTAGCTCTGTTTTAATTTCTTTGAGAAATCAAATCTCTAAACTGCCTTACACAGTTGCTGAACTAATTTACATTCCCACCAACAGTGTATAAGTAAGTGTTCTTTCTCTCTGCAGCCTTGCCAGCATCTGTTGTTTTTCTGACTTTTCATTAACAGCCATTCTGACTAATGCGAGGTAGTATACATTGTTGTTTTGATTTGCATTTTTATGATGATTAGTGATGTGAAACATTTTTCCATATGTTTGTTGGTTGCTTGTATGTCTTCTTTTGAGAAGTGTTTGTTTATGTCTCTTTTAATAATTTGTATGGGGTTATTTAGTTTTTGCTTATTAATTGTTTAAGTTTCTTACAGATTCTGGACATTGTATCTTCTCTGGAAGCATAGTTTGTGAATATTTTCTCCCATTCTGTAAATTGTATGTTTACTCTGTTGATGGTTGCTTTTGGTGTGCAGAAGCTCTTTAGCCTAATTAGGTTCCACTTGTCAGTTTTTGTTTCTATGCAATTGCTATGGAGGACTTAGTCATATATTCTTTCCCAAGGTCAATGCCTAGACTGGTGTTTCTTAGGTTTTCTTCTAGGATTCTTCTAGTTTGAGGTTTTACAATTAAATATTTAATTTGTCTTGAGTAACTTTTTGTATATGGTGAAATGTAGGAGTTCAGTTTCATTCTTCTGCATATGACTAGTCAGCTATCCCAGCACCATTGATTGAACATTGATTGTCTTATACAGGGTGGAGTTTGATTAAAAGATCTAATTTCCTGCTTCAAAACTCTCAGACCCTTATTTAAGGAAATGATGTCCTTATCTTAACATCAGTCTTGTAGATAGTTCTGGCCTATTTTCCTTGACCATATAAATTTTTCATTTCCCCATTGTTTCTGTTTTTGTTTTTGTTTACTTTGTCAAAGATGGGATGGCTGCAGGTGTGTGACTTTATTTCTGAGTTCTCTTTTCTGTCGCACTGATCTATGTGCCTGTTACTGTAGCTTTATAGCATAGTTTGAAGTCAGGTATTGTGATGCCTCTAGCTTTGTTCATTTTGCTTAGGATTGCTTTGGCTATTTGGACTCTTCTTTGTTCCATATAAGTTTTAGAGTAGCTTTTTTTTTTTTTCTGGTTCTATGAAAAATGACATTGGTTGTGTGATAGGAATAGTGTTGAATATATTTGGGCAGAATAACCGTTTACATTATGTTGATTCTTCCAATCCATGAACATAGAATGTTTTTCCATTTATTTGTTATCTGTTATTTCTTTTAGCAGTGCTTTGTTCTTGGTGTAAAGATCTTTCACCTCCTTGATGAGATGTACTCCTAGGTTGTTTGTTTTTTTTTTTTTTTCTACTATAAATGAGATTGTATTTTTGATTTGGCTTTCAGCTTTCATGTTGTTGGTGTATACAAATGCTACTGAATTTTGTACATTGATTTTGTATCCTGAAATTTTACTGAAGTTGTGTATCAGTTTCAGGAACATTTTGGTGGAATCTCTAGGGCTTACTAGGTATAGAATCATGTCATCCGTGAAGAGAGATAGCTTAACTTCCTTTTTCCCTATTTGGGTGCCTTTTATTTCTTTCTCTTGCCTGATTGCTCTGGTTAGCATTCCAGTACTATACTGAATGGGTGTGGTGAGATTAGGCATCTTTGTTTTGTTTTAGTTCCCAAAGGGAATGCTTCCATTTTTTGCCTGTTCAGTATGATGTCAGCTGTGGGTTTCTCATAAATGGCTCTTGTTATTTTGAGGTATATTCCTTTGATGCCTAGTTTCTTAAGGGTTTTTATCATGAAGGAATGTTGGATTTTATTGAGAGCTTTTTCCACATCCATTGAGGTAATCTATTTGTTTTTAATTCTATTTATGTGGTGAACGCTGATTTGTGTATGTTGAATGAAACTTGCATCCCAGGAATAAAGCCTACTTGATCATGGTAAATTCACTTTGCTAGTATTTTGTTGAGAATTTTTACATCTATGTTTATCAGGGATGTTGGCCTGTAGTCTCTTTACTCGTTGTATCTTTGCCAGGTTTTGGTATCAGGATGATGTTGGCTTTATAAAATGAGTTAGAAAGGATTCCTTCCTCCTCGATTTTTTGGGAAAGTTTCAGTACAGTGGATACCAGCTCTTCTTTGTATGTCTGGTAGAACTCTGCTATAAAATCTCTCTGGTCTGGGTCTCTTTTTTTGGTAGTTGTATTATTACTGATTCAGTTTTGGAACTTAATATTCCTCCTTTTATTGTTTCGATTTCTTCCTGATTCAATTTTGGGAGAATGTCTGTCTTTAGGAACTTATCTATTTCCTCTAGATTTTCTAGTTTGTGTAATAGAAGTGTTAAAATAGTCTCTGAGGATCTTTTGTATTTCTGTAGGATCAACTGTAACGTCACCTTTGTTATTTCTGATTGTGCTTATTTGAATATTCTCTTTTTTTCCTTTGTTAATCTATTTAGTGGTCTATCTGTATTATTTATCCTTTCAAATAACCAACTTTGGGATTTTTTTTCTATGGATTTTGGGGCCTCAAATTCATTTATTTCTGCTTTATTTTTAGTTATTTATTTTCTTCTGCTAGCTTTGGAGTTAGTTTGTTCTTGTTTTCCTAATTCCTGCAGGTGTGATGTTAGATATTTATTTTGAGATCTTTCTAGCTTTTTAAGGTAGGCATGTAGCACTATAAACTTTCCTCTTTACACTGCTTTTGCTGCATCCCAGAGACTTTGGTATGTTGTGCCTCTGTTTTCAATTACTTCAAAGAATTTTTTTATTTCTCCCTTAATAACATTGTTTACCCAAAGGTCATTCAGAAACAAGTTGTTTAATTTCCATGTAATTGTGTAGTTTTTAGAGATCTTCTTAGTATTGACTTCTATTTTTATTCCACTGTGCCCCAAAAGTATAGTTAGTATGATTTCAATTTTCTTTTAATTTATTGAGATGTACCTTATGGCTGAGCATGTAATCAATCTTGGAATATGTTCTGTGTGCAGATGAGAAGACTATATATTTTGTGGTTGTTAGGTGGAGTATTCTGTAGTTGTCTATTAGGTCCAATTGGTCAAGCATCAAGTTTAAGTACAGAATTTCATTGTTATTTTTCTGCTTCGATGATCTAATGCTGTTAGTGGGGTGTTAAAGTTCCCCACTATTATTGTGTGGCTGTATAAGTCTTTTCAAGGTCTAGAAATACTTGTTTTATGAATCTGGGTGATCCAATGTTGAGTATATACATATTTAGGCTAATTAAATCTTGTTGAATTGAATCCTTTATATTATCTAATAACCTTCTTTGATTTTTGTTGTTGTTGTTTTACTGTTGTCAGTTTAAAGTCTATTTCATCTGATATAAAAATAGCGACCCTTGCTCTTTTCTGCTTTCCATGTGCATGATAGATCTTTCTCTAATTCTTTACTTTGAGCCTATAGGTGTCATTACATGTGAGACAGGTCTCTTGAAGACAACAGATGGGTGGATCTTGTATTTTAATCCAAATTGCCACTGTGTGCCTTTCAATTGGAAAGTTTAGACCAGTTAACTTCAAGGCTAATATTGTTATGTGATGTTTTCACGCTGTCATAACATTGTTAGCTGGATGCCTTGCAGTTTCTATTATGTGGTTGCTTTACAGAGTCTGAGGGCTATGTACTTAAATGTGATTTTGTTGTAGCATGTATTGTTTTTTCATTTCTGTGTTTAGAAACCCCTTAAGTATTTCTTGTAATGCTGGTCTAGTGGTAACAAGTTCTTAGCTCTTGATTTTTTGGAAAAACTTTTATTTCTCCTTATGAAGCTTAGTTTGGTGAGATATGAAATTACTTGTTGAAATTTATTTTCTTTTAGAATGCTGAAGATAGCCCCCTAATCTCTTCTGGTTTGTAAAGTTTCTGCTGAGAAGTCAGCTGTTAGCCTGATGGGGTTCCCTTCATATGTGATATAATCATTTTCTCCAGCTGTCTTTAAGATTTTTTCTTTAGCATTGACCTTGGACAGTCTGGTGACTATATGCCTTGGTAATGTTCATTTTTTAATATTATCTCACAGGTATGTTCTGGTTTTTTTGTCTATGGATGCCTACCACTCCAGCAAAATTAGAAAATATTTCTTGAATTATTCCCTCAAATATGTTTTCCAGGTTGTTTATTTTTTCTTCTCTCTCAGGTATGCCAATAATTCATAGGTTTGATCATTTGCATAATCCCATATGTCTTGAAAACTTTGTTCATTTTTAAAATTCTTTTTAAAAAATGTTTTGTTTGACTGTGTTAGTTTGAAAAACCAGTACTCGAGCTCTGAAATTCTTTCTTCTACTTAGTCCAGTCTATTGATAAAAGTTTCTATTGTATTTTGAAATTTCTTCAGTGTTCAATTCTGGAAGCTTTGATTGAATTTTTAAATTAAATGTTTATCCCTCCCTTCATTTCCTGGATTGTTTTAGAAATTTCTTTGTATTGATTTTCAGCCCATCATGGATCTCACTGAGCATCCTTTCAGCTGATACTTTGAATTCTTTTTCTGTCACTTCTCAGTTTCCATTTTCATTAGGGGCCATTGCTAGAGAGCTACTGCAATCCCTTGGTGGTGTCGCTACATTCAGATTTTTCAGGATGCCAGTATTCTTATGCTGGTTCTTTCTCATTGAGAGACACTGGCACTTCTAATTTTTGTAATTATTTTCATGTGAGTAGGACTTTTTCTTTTTTCTTTCTTTTCCTATGATATTATTATTTTTTCTCTTTTCTTCCCCCCCCCCACTCCTTGGGGGTGCAACTATAGAGAATGTGGGGTTGAACCCTTTGGTTTTGCTTCTATAGTACTTCTTTTATTAGGTTTTATATTGGGCTGTGCAATTTGACCTATAAGCCAATAGATGGTCCTTACAGGTAAGAGCCAGCACTTGATCCCTATTTACTGTCAGAAGCTCTCTGTTGCCTTAGGCAATGGGCTGATTCATAGAATGCACAGTGGTTTGATCTCCCTGCTCAGCTCCAGAGTGCAGGGACCACAAAGGGTGGGGCCTGACTGGGCAGGTCCACCTACAGGTCTCCTGACAGCAGGCACAAGTACCATGGGAGAATCCAGTGCATGGTCACCAAGTGCCTAGAGGTGTGCCTACGCATGAAACTGGAAAACCTCTCTGTCTCCAAATTCTCCAAACTGGAATGTGGAATATCCTAAACTCCTAATCCAGGTGAGTATGTGCTTCAGATGCCTGGAGATCTGCCTGGGTGTGGAGCAGAGAGAGGGCACCTGCTTCCTTAAAATCTCTGCATGGAGGGGTAGAGCAACTCAGGATTAGGGAACAGGAAAGCAGGTGCTCTGAATGCCTCGAGATCTGCTTGAGTGTGTAGCAGAGACAGCCCCTACACCTGGATCACCACACAGGTAGGGCATGGTGGAACAAGTTGCTGATCCAGGCCATCTGGTGCTCCAAATGCCTGGAGAAGATCTACCTGGTGTAGAGCAGAAAGAGCCCCACTACATCATAATTGACACCCCAGAAGGACAGGGTGGCTCAAGCTGGTGAAGCAGAAGAACAGATGCCTCTAAATTCCTGAAAATCTGCCTGGTCATGAAGCAGAGAGGGCCTCCCCACACTAGAATCTCTGCACAGGTAGGGTGGGGCAGCTCAGGCTGCTGATCCAGGTAAGTGGGTGCCCTGAATGCCTGGAGATCTGCTTAGGAGTGGAGTGGAGAGGGTTCTTGCTACATGAATATCTCTTCACAGGAGGGTTGGGACAACTCAGGCTTCTGGATCAGGCAAGCAGTTACTCTGAATGCCTGGAGGGCTGTGTGCCTGGGTGTATAGCATAGAGGTCCCCCTGCACCAAAATCTCTGCACAGGAAGTTTGGGGCAGTTCAGGCTGCTGATCTAGGTGAGTGTGTGCTCCAAATCCCTGGAGATTGCATGGACAGGGAGCAGAAAGGGCATCACTGCACCACAATCTATGCCCAGGAAAGGTAGTACAGCTGAAGCTGCTGAATCAGGCAAATAAGTGCTTTGAATTCCTGGAGATCTGCCTGGGCATAGAGTGGAGTGGGCCCTGCTGTACCATGATCTCAGGGGAGCAGCCTGCGACACCCAGAAATGGCACACACAGATCAGTTCCAAGCCACCAAGCTGGCCTTGGCTTCAAGTCTTGCTTCCCAGGAGAAATTGCAGCTATAGCAGCTCTCCTCCTGCCCAGGCTTGTGATAAGGAAGAGCACAATTCAAGTACCTACTGTTGGGGCATTTTGCACAGTTCTGGTTGCAAAAGTCCCTATGCTATTCCACAACAGGCGCTCCAATCTCTAACTTGAGATTAAAATGCCTGCATGACCATGCTGTTAGGTCACCTAAGAGTGTCTGAATTTGTATATTCTCAAATTAAAAATGGCATCGTCTCAGTCCCAGGTCTAGGGAAAGACCACGTCTCAAATACCTCACAGCATCTCCAAGCCTCTCCCCAAGTTAGCTCCAGAACCTGGGGGAAACAAAATGCTCTTTCTTGGCCTGGGTTGCTCAGATCTCTGGAGGAAAGGTGAGTCACAGAGGGAGGCTCTCTGCCTCTCTCACATACACTGGGGCTTCACTGACTTTTATCAGCCAGACACTGTCAAAGAGGCTGTTTGCCAGCATTCTCCTCCCTGGGATCTGGGGTGTCCTTCATGATTCTGGTGGATCCCCATTTTCCTTCTTGAATTAAAGCACACAAAGTTGGTTTTTATCTACTATATTTCTATTTCCAAGGGTCTGAGGCATGCTGAAAGCCTCTAACCCGCCATCTGGGGGAAAAACGCAATCAAATTGATATATGCAGCTGTAGTTCACTCATTTTCACTGCTGTGACTTATCTATTACAAGATTTTTTCCACAATTTATATGTGTAATGTTTTTCCCTCTTTTTTTTTTGCTGTTACTCGATGATGCTGTGAACATTTTCATAAATATCTCTTTGAACACATACATAAGAGATTATTTAGTTTTCATCCTTATTTGATATAACCAAACTACTCTTCAAAATAGATGTGGCAATTTACATTTCCCATAGGCTTCAGATCTTATCCAACACTAGGTATTGTCAACAATAGATATATTTTTGTTAATCTGTTGTGTATTTTTTAAATTCCATTTTTTTACTAGCATCTTTTTACATAGCGCTTACTGGAGTTTAGCTATTGGATTCCATTCAAATCGATCACTTGGTTCTGCTATATTTGTAGAACATATTCCTTATATCTTCAGAGTAATCCTTTGTTGGGTATCACAGTCGTCAATGCATACTCCAAATTGTAGATTTTTCAAAACTTTGTTCATAGTGTGTTTTTTATTTCTGGCTGAATAGAGGTTCTTAAAATTTGAATAATCCAATTTATCCATAGTGAAAACGTCTTCAATCATGAGGTCATGAGGATATTCACTTAGATTTTCTTTCTACAATATTAAGTTCATTATACAACTTTCTTCTTTTAACCTATTAATATATCCTTAATAAATGTTATATTTAATTTCCTAACACTTTACTTAAATTTTCACCTCTGGTTTCACAACAATATTTGTCCATGTAGTTGGCTTTTCTTGTACTATCTTTTTTGGCTTTGATAATAAGCATAATTAATCTAATAGAACCAGTTGGATAATTTTTATTTCTGTCACAGTCTATACATAGCAGAGATTATTTATTCCTTGAAAGTTTTATAAAATTCACTTACAAAATTTTCTAGCCTTGATGTTGGGGAAAAGGGTGTGAACACTCTAGAATACTCAAATAATTGCTTTAACTGTGACAAGGTTTAATAGTTATTATTTTTAAAAATTTGCTACTTCTTCCCAATACAACTTTCGGTGATTCTTCTATAAACTATGCATTTTATCTAAATATTAAAATTCACTGGATGACAGTTATTCATAGCATTCATACATGATTTCAAAAATTGCCATTGGATCTATAATTGTGTCCTATTATCATTTTATTTGTTATTTATTTATGTCTTTTTTCCACTTTATCAGTGTTGTAAAAAGAACCAGATTTTAGTTTCTGATACTATTGTTCCTTTGTTTTCATTTTATGAATTTCTGCTTTTACATTTATAACATCCTTTCTTCTTCATTTCATCTTATTCCACTATTTCTATTTCTTGAATTAAATCTATATTCATCTATTTTCCAAGCACTTTTATTTTCCAATAAATTCATTAGGAATTTATCTTTCAACTAAAACAGATTTACAAGAAAAAAACAACCCCATTCAAAAGTGGGTGACGGATATGAACAGACACTTTTCAAAAGAAGACATATATGAGGCCAACAAACATATGAAAAAATGCTCATCATCACTGGTCATTAGAGAAATGCAAATCAAAACCACATTGAGATACCATCTCACACCAGTTAGAAGGGCAATCATTAAAAAATCTGGAGACAACAGATGCTGGAGAGGATGTGGAGAAATAGAAACACTTTTACACTATTGGTGGGAGTATAAATTAGTTCATCCATTGTGGAAGGCAGTGTGGTGATTCCTCAAGGACCTAGAAATAGAAATTCCATTTGACCCAGAATCCCATTACTGGGTATATATCCAAAGGATTATAAATCGTTCTATTATAAAGACACATGCACAAGTATATTCACTGAAGCACTGTTTACAATAGCAAAGACTTGGAACCAACCCAAATGCCCATCAATGACAGACTGGACAGGGAAAATGTGGCACATATACACCATGGAATACTATGCAGCCATCAAAAACGATGAGTTCGTGTCCTTTGTAGGGACATGGATGAATCTGGAAACCATCATTCTCAGCAAACTGACACAAGAATAGAAAATCAAATACCATATGATCTCACTCATAGGTGGGTGTTGAACAATGAGAACACATGGAGACCGGGAGGGGAGCATCACACACTGGGATCTGTTGGGGGAGAATAGGGGAAGGACAGCAGGGTTAGGAAGGTGGGGGAGGAATAACATGGGAAGAATGTCAGATATAGGTGATGGAGGGATGGATGCAGCAAACCACATTGCCATGTATGTACATATGCAAAAATCCTGCATGATCTGCATATGTACCCCAGAACCTAAAGTGCAATAATATATAAATATATATTTTATATATAATAATATATTAATATATAATTATTATTGCACTTATATATTATTAATATATATTAATATATAATACATATTATTAATATATAATATATAAATAATAATATATAATATATAAATATATATTAATATGCAATATATAAATATATTATATATTATTGCACTTATATATTAATATATAATAGATTATATATTAATATGTAATATATTACATATTAATATATAATATATAACAATATTTATTATATATATAATTTATAATATAAAAATGTTCATTATATATAATTTATGATATAACAATATATTATATATTAATATATAATATAATAATATATATAATTTATAATATAACAATATTTATTATATACAATTAATATATATAATACATAGCAATAATTATTATATATATTATATATAATATATAACAATAATATATATATATAAAGAAACCTATCTTTCCCTTTACATATTACTCATTAACAGTTTTATTTTCAGTCTCATTTTAGAGGGAGGATCTTGTTTTCTTTCTTCCTTTATCACTCTGTCACCATCACTTCTTGTGTGATAGTTTGCCAGTTCCTCCACCGAAGTCCAGACTCAGGTTATTCGATGTCAGTCTGAGGCTCCTGCTCCAAAGCACAATTAGGAATTTGCAGATCCAGACATGAAGTCAGAAGGTGGCTTTGCTCATTACCTGATCTCAAGAGACCACCGTTTTCTTCAGAGCCACAGCCCCTGCCGGGAGGCTAACAAGAGGGGACACATGTTTTTCTTTTCTTATTTCTTAAGTGTGTTTTTCCAGAGAATAAAGATAGTTCCATTCCAGAAACAATCAAAACACAGTAAAATCTGAAATCACTTATATTTACCTTTCTGATAAAATATTGGTAATGATACTCAAAAGGTTAAGAAAACTACTTATTCCTTCTTATGAAAAATTGATATACAAAAACCTTTACATAAAAGAGAAAGAACTTAAAGAGAAACAACCCATATGAAACGGTAAAATGTTTGCCTTAATGATTCTGTTTTGCTTCTCCAATATTCTGTAGCTATGTGTTGATCATTAACCACTTTAGTGGCATGATGGCATAAAATGAGAGCTGGAGCTCGAATCCACTGCCAGTTAAAAATAGCCACTGACTTTGGATGCCTGAATATATGAATAATTGAAAAAAGTTTAAGTGATTTCTAACAGTAAGGGACACAACATTTACTTGATAAGCTAAAATGTCCTTCAAACCACAATGCATGGCAATGAGGAAATAAAAAACATTAAAATATAACTCTTTAGGTTATGGCTATGCAAAGGATGACTACGGAAATATAGAAAATAAGGATCAGTATAATTGAGAACGCTGGGGTGTGAAAAGGACATCTGTGTTTAAACAAAAAGACAAATACTGCATAGTCTTACTTATATGTGGAATCTAAAACAACTTAATTCATGGAAGCAGAGAGTAGAATGGTGGTTCCTAGAGACTGAGTAGAAGGGGAACAGGAGGAAGTTGGTCAGAGGATACACGGTTTCATTTTAGGCAGGAAGAATCACGTTTTTGTGATCTATTGTGCAATGTGGTGACTATAGTTACTAATAATGTACTGTGTATTTCAAAGTAACTGAGTAAGTTTCAAATATTCTCCTACAAAAAATGATAAATATTTGAGGTGATGGATATATTGACCTTGATTTAAACCTTCCATATTATACACATATATCACAATATCACATTGTACTCCTTAGTACATCATATAGTAAAAATATAGAATTAAAATCTTCTGGTACCACTGTCGTATATGCCATTGGTTGTTGGCCATTGGTGATTATAGGGCACATGACTGTATATTGTGCCCCATCACTGAGGTATCTCCTACAGGATGATGTTACAACTGCAAGATCTGCCTTTCCTGTCAATTTCTCTTTGATATGTTCATTCTCTTTATCTTTTGTGGTAAGTTCAGTAAGAATCTCTTGGCTTAATTTTCTACCATATTGATTTTTCTATTTAGCTTTTTGAATATATGATTTTAGTCTTTTATCATTGAAAATTTCAGATGTGTTAAAATAGAAGGAAATAATAAAACCCATGTACTTATCATTAAATTATCTTCAACAGTTATTAACGTGTGATCAATTTTATTTCATCTACCAGCACTGACTTGATTTTTTTAATTTTTATGATCTTTGTTTAATTATTTTTATGCGGTAAATGTTCACTTGTAGCATTCTGAGTTTTTCAGATATGCATCATGTGTTTACTGTACTTAAATATGTCGGCCCGCTTTTACTCTATTCTTAAACATTTGATGATTCTTGATTGTGCTCTTCACTTTATGGCTGAAATTCCTGATGAGATTGTCTGATGCATATTTGCATAACCCAGGTAAGGGTTAAGGATTGTATTGAGTTGCTGGAATTTGTGCAGCAGTGTGTTCTTGAGGACGCAGAATGTGTGACTGGACCAAGTGCATCAGCAGCTAGTCTCCTGGGTGTGAGAACTCTCTACTTCTCAGTCTTGCCAGCCACTTGGAGTTCTGCCTTATTTCTCAGACCCAAACTCCCACGTGCTAGTGCCTCCAGGATGCAGACATCCTGGCTTGCCAAGGAGTAACATACTGGGAGTCTGTTTTCCTAAATGCTCTTGCTACGTTACTCAATTAATTACTCAGAGGGTGACCACTGCCTCTGTCTCCTCTGCATCCACCCCCTCTCTAGTGTCTGCCCCCATTATCTGCCTAATTCTGCTCTGCTTCTGTTTGCTTTCAATATTTCAGGCATTCCCCCTAGATTCTTGTCAGTGAGATGTTCCCTTTCTGTTGTTCTAATGTAGTTTAAATTTTCACGATTTACTTTTGTAGGTGCCATATGAGAGTAAATAAGTGTTTGTGCTCTGACCGGGCATGATGGCTCATGCCTATAATCCCAGCACGTTGGGAGGCTGAGGTAGGCGGATCACTTGAGGTCAGAAGTTCTAGACCAGCCTGGTTAACATGGCAAAATCCCATCTCTATGAAATACAAAATTAGCCAGGCATGGTGGCACACACCTGTAGTCCTAGCTACACGGGAGGCTGAAGTAAGAGAATCTCTTGAACCCAGGAGGCGGAGGTTGCAGTGAACCAAGTTTGCACCATTGCACTCTAGCGTGGGCAACAGAGCCAGACCCTCTCTCAAAGAAAAAAAAAAAAGAGTTTGGGCTCTGGACTCAGGCCACCTGAGTTGAATCTTGGCTCTGCTGTTTCCTAGCAAAGCTTCTTGATGCTCCATCCTTGAGGTTCATCAGCTGGAACACTGAGCTTACCAATAGTGAATGCTCAGTAACTGTTAATTATTATTGTGGTTGTTATTATTATTTGGAGTGGACACTGCAATATGCGCTGTTTATGTGACCTCTGTGTTACTTCTCATTACTTATGTGACCTTAGGCAAGTTACTCAACATCTTTTATCCTCATATTTTAATTAGCAGATGGAGATAGCAATACTTGTCTTACTAGGTTAGATTCCTGTGAAGACTAGAAACAATGTATTTAATTGAGCAAGCATCTCTACAATTTTTCAATAAATTTTAGTTCTTATATTAAATAGATATTCTATTCTGGCTCAGATGACTAATCTGTTGAAAAACACAAGTGTCCCTGAATTGACCTATGACCAGTCGTGATCATCAGATGGGAAGATTAATCTGTTAGATGAGTGTATTATCATTTAATGCTCCATGTATCAGTTTATTTGCCCAACTGGAACAGCTTGCCTATCATTATTGTGGGGTATTAAGACTGGCACAATTTCCACCACTGTCAGATAGGGTATTACTCTGCTTTAGCTGTGTCAGCTCAAAGTAGTGGGACTCAGGCTGTCACAGTGAAATAGTAGCCTGGAACTATGACCCGTCAATTAGTATAAGCTGGATATACACAAAAACATAATACACAGTAGAAGGTACAGCTTTAAGACAATACATTTCTAGGTCTTTAATTTCATTTTTACTCTTCCTTCACTTAGTCTGCGTGAGAACCCAAGAAAATCTGATGAACTGAAGCCAATATCTTCCCTCCTTTTCTTTCACTATTACCCCTCTCTTTGTCCACTTTTCATTATTTTTAAACAAAAGTACATCTAGTGATATATATTTCTAAGAAATTAAATGGACAGTTGGAAAAAATGGTGCCTCTGGGTAACATCCTCTTGCCAATAAGGTACTTTAAATACTCAACTTTCAACCACATTGAAGAAAAACCTGATTGACCCATTAACCAATGAATCACTGCAATTCTATCAATGACAAATAATTATATGATATTTGGCATCTAAGGAGCATTTGAGAGTCATGATTACCTCATGCCAGTTAGAATGACAATCATTAAAAAAATCAGGAAACAACAGATGCTGGAGAGGATGTGGAGAAATAGGAACCCTTTTACACTGTTGGTGGGAGTGTAAATTAGTTCAACCATTGTGGAAGACAGTGTGGTGATTCCTCAAGGATCTAGAAATAGAAATACCATTTGACCCAGCAATCCCATTACTGTGTATATACCCAAAGGATTATAAATCATTCTATTATAAAGACATATGCACACATTATGTTTATTGCAGCACAGTTCACAATAGCAAAGACTTGGAACCAACCCAAATGCCCATCAGTGATAGGCTGGATACAGAAAATGTGGCACATATACACCATGGAATACTATACAGCAATATGAGTTCATGTCCTTTGCAGGGACATGGATGAAACTGGAAACCATCATTCTCAGCAAACTGACACAAGAACAGAAAACCAAACACTACATGTTTTCATTCATAAGTGGATGTTGAACAATGGGAACACATGGACACAGGGAGGGGAGCAACACACACTGGGGCCTGGGGGGTGGGGGCTAGAGAAGGAATAGCAAGGGTGGGGGGATTGGGGAGGGATAGCATTAGGAGAAATACCTAATGTAGCTGATGGAGCAATGGATGCAGCGAACCACCACCATGGCACATGTATACCTATGTAACAAACCTGCATGATCTGCACATGTACCCCAGATTTTAAAGTATAATTAATAAATTAAAAAGAAAAAGAAAAAAGAAATACTTGTGATTATATGATTAAGTTGTTTTAGTATTTACATCTATGAAAATAAAAAGTTGAAACATAATTAATGCTGAGCTTTGTCCAGCAATAAGCAATATTCACCAATGGATATGTGACTTAATGAAAACAATAAAATCTCCATTCACCTCACTAAAAACTGCATTTCTGACAACACTTTACTTTTGTCTTCATAATTATCAACATTTTAATATATTTTATATTAGTTTTTAAAGGTTTATGTTAATAGTAATTGTCATGATAATGCAATCTAGGATGGAACATTTAAAACACAGAGCCTCTTCATCATACAAAAATTGAAAACTTTTAAATTTCATCTTCATTCATTAAAAAAATATTTAGTTAGTATCTGCTCTGGACTGAGTCCTGTTTCAAATTTGAAGAATTTAACAGCAACAAAACAGAAAACAAATTTCTGTCCATCTGGAGTCTGTTTTCTGGTAGGTAAAGATGCACAAAAACCAAATAATAAATGCACGTATACTTTAATGGCAGAGTTACATAATTTTGTACCAGAAAAATATTGTAGTATGTTTAATAAGACTTTCGAGCATAAAATGTTATATTAGGATAATATTCTGTGAAGGAAAACTGACTTAAAAACATGAGTCCAACGGGTATAAAAGAAACATTAAAATGAAAATCTGATCATGCATTTTAAAAATAGATGATGCTAAAGATCATATGGCTTTATATTTATATGATATATACTTTATACTTATATTTCTCATATTATATGTAAGTATATATAATCATATGGCTTTAGATTTCATTGGAATATTAAAAACAGTGATAGAACAGTGTCCTAATATTACTGTATTTCACTTTTTACAATACACAGGAAATCTTACTCTTCAAAAACAATGAACAAAAATGGCTCTCTTTTTTAAGATACATAAAGGAAAACATGTGAGCAAATATGAAAACCACTGGACAGAATGCACAAATTCTTGTCTTAGGAGGGTGCAATTTAGATTAGTATCCTTCTAAGGTAAGATGTTAGCATCTTACCTTAGGAGGATGTTAAGGTATAAAGTAATGTGTAGACTCTAGATTTTATTAAATCAATTCTCTCTTAGGTGATAAACATCACCTAAGTAATAGAGGATAAATTTATGTTAGTTTTTTTCTAAATATTTTCTTTATATTTTATGTCGAAGCAAATAACTTGCTTGAAAGTTGAACACCAAACATCTCCTTAAGAACACAGTGATAGAGCAACTCTTTTAATGTTTCAAAAAACCAATTTTTAAAAAGTGGAAGAAACAAACTAATCCTGTGAGATCTGAATGTCCTAATAAGTTATTGGAAAAAAATACTTGCTTTTATAATGTCATTATTATTTAGTTTGGAAATGACTTCAGTGATAATAGAAAATGCTTTGTATAAGCCATGACACATTCCTCAGATTAACAAGCTTCTGAGACTTACGATGCTGATGGTAATAAAACCTTCTAATAATATATCTGTTGTAATTCTGAACATTTAGTACTGTAACAGGCTGACTCTTTGTTGCAGGTTTCTACTCAACCATGAGAAAACTTATCATGAGTGAAGTGAGGAGGGCTTGTCTCCATCTAGTGGTCAGTATGATAACATTAAATATTACTATTATTCTAAAATCAAAATATGTGCATGTTATTTTCTTAATTGTAGTGAAAAATGATACTAACCATGACAGTACTGTTACTTTCTACTCATGTATATCAAACTTGACAAGTAAATAATCAGATAGAAGATACATAATCTTGAAGTAGACATATTGAAATACATAGTTTGAATACTGTCAAAAGTCCATGTAGCTATTTCTCTTCTACAAAAAAGAAAAAAGGAAAAAAAAAGATGAGAACACAGGAGAGTAAGAATGTCCTCAAAATTATATATTCCAACATATTTAAACTTAAAAAAAAATCACCCAAGAGAAAAATGTTTGGCCTCTTAGGTGAAATGTTCTTGCTATAAACAGTGGACTTAATGTGTAAGCAACTCACATTAAGGGCCCTACCCAGAACAGGAAGAAAAAAATGTCTTTGGTTTCGATTAGACCATTTATGGCACAATCAAAACTATGTATAATTTTTCAATTGAACTCATGGAGATAGAGAACTGCAGGATGGTTACCAGAGGTTGGGAAGAGTAGTCAAGGTCTGGGGAGGATATCTGAAAGGCTAATGGGTAGAAAAAATAGAAAGAATGAATAAGATCTAACATTTGCTAGCACAACTGGATGAATATAGTAAAAACTAATTTAATTGTACATTTTAAAATAACTAAAAGAGTATAACTGAATTGTTTGTACATACAGGATAAATGTTTGAGGTGATGAATAATCCATTTACCCTGAGGTGATTATGATGCATTACATGCCTGCATCAAGATATCTCATGTAAATGATAAGTATATACAACTACTATGTATCCACAAAAATTAAAAATTAAAATTTTACAAAACTGTATAGAGTTTTGTTTTATAGCCTAGAAGTTGTTTGTTTTAAGGGCATAAAATGTGTGGCAAAGAGATTTTTTACACCTATTTAAAAATGTCAAAATATTGAAAATGAAGGAAGAGTATCCCTTCTCTTTCATTAGCAATTAAAAACAGGTAGATCTCATGTTAATTTTTCCAGATCAGATTTGATTTTTTTTAGCATCTGGTATATGAAATGTCATCCTATAAGCCTCCTCAGATCTTTGGCCAGTTTTCCCTTGGCACTAATCACCAGGAGGAAAACACATGAGATTAGTCAACAGAATAAATTAGTGAGATTAGAGGGTTGCCTTAAATTCAGAAAAGGACTTTACATTATGCAAAAATAACGTGGTGTGGAGTGATGATACAGACCAGTTAACATTAGCTCATTACATTAGTAAGGGTGTCATATACAGACTGTATGAGGCTTTTCATGCCATACGAGTATTTATTTTATAAGTTAAACTTGGCTTGAATAATTTAAACATTTTCTGACAACTAGGACAAAGTTCTAATGCCAACAGATCACGGCAAGTGACTTTCATGATTTCTTCCTCCCTCTGAGAAACTGGCAAGTGCTGCAACTTTGTTAGGAGAAAAGTGTCTAGGCATATTTGGGAAAACCTTACAAAGAGCAACTCCTAGAGACAAGTATAACTTATATTGATAAAGAGAAAAGGAGAAAAACATCATGTATTCCACTGCCACAGAACATTCTATTGTGAAAATTGTTCTATTGATGACCTTGTGTATCCTTTTTCCTTGAATCTAGGCTTTCTCTATGACTCTCCTGAAACCACTAAAATAATGAGGAAGTCATGCTGAGCCTTGGTCAGGGAAGGTCTCACAGATTCCATCTTCATCTCAGAGTGCTCTCCATGAGCCTTGAGCCACTATGAAAGACATAATGCTCCAGTTGACAGGGCTTAAAACACAACCCAATGAAAAGAATCACACAAGCATCAGCATCTCACCGTCAAGCCCTGTGCAAATTCCTAACCCATAAAACTGTAAAATATAGTAAAATCATTGCTTTATGTCACTATGTTTGATGGTTGTTATACTAAAGTAGTTAACCATAACACTTCCATTTATTCACTTTCTAGGTCTCAGCGTAGATTTCACACCTTTTGAGAAGTCTTTTCTGACCCCATAGTCTGAGTTAGATATCCCCCTGACTACTGCCTTATCCTAGCAGTTTACATATGGTGCTATAATTGTCTGCTTATTTTTGTTTGGCCTTAGTGAAAAGAAAGATCATATCTGAATTGATTATCACTCTACTCTCAAAAGCAACAATGCCTGGTAAATATGGTAGGCAATAAACAGACATGATCCATTGAATTACTGAATATGTTTCTTATATAAGTAAACACTGATCTCTGACTTCTCTAGGAAGAAGCTCCTCTCCTGTTATACAAAGAAGCCCCTAGCCTGTTATGCTGTTTGACAATCAACTTCCAATAAAGGCAGTCACATAAAATATATCTCAGCAAACATATCTCAGCAGTGTGCACTGCATAAGGCACTTGACCACCTAAATTATTAAAATACACGGAGGATTCAGAAATAGATCTGGGCAGTGAGAAATTCTTTTCCAACTATTTGTTTAACTCCATTGTTTTGGGTTTTGGCCAATCAAAGGTTAAATAGATTTGGATCAGTTCTATGCTCATAGCTTTTATAGATAAGAAGAATATTAATACTGTGAAGACTCATGATCTGTTTCCTAAATGAAGACAAATGTCCTCTCTTATCCTATAAATAAGACATCTGTGAATTGGCAAATGCTAGCACAAACAAGTTCATTTTGTAACAGTAAAACTGTCAAGAACACGTTTAAACTGAAAATATACAACTAGGAAAATTTTACAAGACGCAGATGTCATGTAAGGCAATGAGTCAAGCCAAATGACCCAAAAGATGTAATGGGCAGAGATTTTTATAAAATGAATAAAATATCAGAGCACATGAAATACACACATGTGCATGCACACACACACACACACACACACACACAAAATAGAATGGTCCTCACTCTTATGTCACTTTCAGTTCCCTGAATCACCTGAAAAGTAAAATATGCTTGCATAAGCATCTGCCCTGATTAAAGAATCACCAAGGAAAAGTCTAAATGTACCCAGGCGCTGACTCCATCCTTCTCAGATAGGAGCTTCAGCTGGTCTTCTAAACTCTTGGCAGTTGCTTATAATTTCTCATAAGTCCTGCCTTAGTGGTCTTCTATCACTTTGAGTCTGAGGAGCCACTCTGTGATAAATGGTATTATAGTTTCTGAGTTAAATGGATTAATGGTATTAGAGCAGTCCCAAACATTCCTTTCTCTGTTGCATTCTTTAGGAAATGAAATTCCAGTTTACTGTCAACCCATTTCAAGATTCACTTTTCCTACAACACATTCCTGTAGTCTCACACATGTAGTCAAAACTTAATTTAAAGCTAAGGCCTAGAAAGCTTAGCTACATTGCTCAGATTCACATAGCTAGTGTCAGAGCAGAAATTACCTGCTAACTTTTTTTCTTTTTTCTTCTAAGATGGAGTCTCCTTCTGTCGCCCAGGCTGGAGTGCAGTGGTGCAATCTTGGCTCAATACAAACTCCACCTCCTGGGTTCAAGAATTCTTCTGCCTCAGCCTCCCCGGAAGCTGGGATTACAGGCCCACACCACCACACCCAGCTAACCTTTGTATTTTTAGTAGAAACGAGGTTTTACCATGTTGACCAGGCTGGTCTTGAGCTCCTGACCTCAGATTATCCACCCACCTTGACCTCCCAAAGTGCTGGGATTACAGGCGTGAGCCACTGTGCCCAGCCCTGCTAATGTTTCTTATGCATCCATTTGGCATTTTACTTATTTCAGAATGAGATGCAGATACTCAAAACTCCTGAACCACATAGAAAGTAAAATTCCTTTGAAGAGGAGACATAATGTTTTATAAATTCTCTGTCCAAATCACTGTATATATGTTAATAGAGGTAGACTACATTTCAGAAGATTTGATTTGCACCCTAAGTGACACAAAAAGAAATAAAAAGTATTCCCAAATAACAACAGCTGAGAATGGCCTTATTTTTCCCAATATATATTTCTCCAAATCAAATACAGCATTCTTACTTCCAGCAAAAGGGAAAAAAGTTAACCTGGAATAAAATGATTCAAAAGAAAACTGAGTTAGGAAGAAGTTGCTTTCTTCTTTCACTTGCAAAAATAGGAGCAAGGAGTCAATCTTTTGGATAACAAGAGAAATATGGAGGGAAAAGGCCACAATGGGAAGAGACAAGAAAGTAAAGTGAAGCCCTTTAGAGATATATACAGGTATTGATCGACTTACGACCTATGCAACTTACGACCATTCGACTTTACGACCACAATCGCTAGTCACTACTGCTCCACGTCTGGCAGCCCAAACGTTGCCCAGGTGAGCGTACGACAGTGCGGACCAGCTTCCAGCAGCACTACCATCTCCGCGTGCATCATTTCAACTGTACATATCGCCTACTCAACTTACGACCAAATTGTGTTACCACCGGTCTGTCGGTCCCAATCGTGGTCGTAAGTCGAGCACTACCTGTAATTATTTGAGTGCAGTTGGGCTAAAGGACTCCAGCATAGTTTCACTTAGCCGATCTCCTTGAGCTTGCCTTTGCTTTCCCAAACTCATCTCCAGAGTCTACTCAATCTTAAGCCATTAAGAAATATTCTTGTGGTGCTAACAGATTACTTGTGTATGGCATAGTATTAATTAAAACAATACCATTTTAATTAGTTTCTCATGCCAAAGATTAGCAGTAATCCTTTCTCAAGGTTGTTTGTTCATTATACCCTGAATATACAAAATTTCCATTGGCTTTCTGAACTCAGATATCAAACAAAATGGCAGCCAGCAGGTTCTGTGGCAGAGGAGTAGTGACATGTCCACGGACAACCCCCATGCCTTATGTGCCGGGAAGCAACACTGGTTTCTCTCACACCCCATTGTTAAGTCACCTATCGAGATGTTCTTGTTAAAGTCAAAGAAGCTGAACAAAGAACTAATTTTTCAGAAAAAGAAGATGGTCATATGAAGCTTAATATCCCCTTCAGAGATAAATTAAGAAAAGAGAAGACTATTCATATATTTCTGTGGTTGATTACTGGCTAGTGGTGTAAGGGCTCTTTATAGGGGTGAAACGCAGCTGCTAAAATGTACTCCAAAGTTTTTGACAATAAATCTGTGCTACTCCATTGCAATGATAATGCTGTTAAAGGCTTGTTCTTAAAACCAAATCTAGAACATGGGATTGAAAACATCAGGGTTCAGAGGTTCCTGGAATGATATACAATATTTTTGTATATGAAAATAAAGCATAAATTTAACAGTTTCTCAAGTTGAGAATTAATTCATTTAGGCCGGGAAGGGATGTTCGAAATCCCAATTTGTTTACCTGGGCTTTGTTAATATCAGAGTCATATTGAAGGTAGCCATTAGGGCAGTTAATACTTATATTTATAAGTATTTATATTTTCTTCATGTATGTTTTTCACTTTCCAAAATAATCAGAAACATCACAGCACCTAGGGTAAACACGTCACTAATTTGCTTTTCATATTTAAGGTAACCAGTGAATGATTTTTGGACAAGCATCTCTACGCATAGCTACACATATGGAGATATAGCTCTATGTATGAAGTATACCTACATATATGGAGATAAGCTTATAAATGGATTGCAAACACATCTACACAGAAATTACATATATATATATAAATAATATCATATATTTCTATCTTGTAGAATTTGGGCAAAGACCAACTGATTTTTCAAAAGGAGGAGCAACGAAAACTTTGAAAAGCGTAAAAGAAGTCTCAGACTTTCTTTTTTACTAACATCTGTTTGGTTGATTGGTGATTGTGTGAGTTGGACCTTTTTTCCACTTTTGGGCACATTTTCAATTAGGTAAGAACTGAAGAGAAGAATAATACTGTCCAAGGTGTGGCTCTTGAGATAATTGTAGGGTTTCCCTAGACAACAGTAAATAAAAGTGGTATGAAAAGTGATATGTGTTAAAGGTACGCTGCCACCTACATGCCAGGAACTTTACATCGTTCTTTACTCTCTTTTTATTTAGTCTTTGCAACATCTTATAATATATGTATTTTATTATTCTCAATTTACAGATAAGGAGTTTGAGGCTCAGAGAAATAAAAAATTAACCGTGTTTTTTAGAGTTTTGGAGGAGACTTTTATCTTTTTAAATTTTTCCTGAGCAGAATTTTCGTTGAATCACTCACAAATCTCTTCATAAATTTTGCCTTCCTTTATGCAACAATTATACTATCTCTTATTTTATTGATTTACTCAACAACTATTCATGTATTACCTTCATGTGCCAAGTACTTTTTGAAGCACTGGAAAAACAGGAGTAAACTAAACATGGAGCTTAATTCCAATAACAAAAAAAAGACAAATAAAAAAAAGGAAAACATATAGTGTTACAGATGGTATTAAATGCTATGCAGAACAAAAATGGGAAAGGCGAATATGGAGTGTCAGAGTGCAAGGAAAATGCAATAGATTTTCAAGGAAGGCCTCATCAATAGAGTGAATTTAAGAAAAAGTGACAGGTTTTTTAAGGTTTTATTTTATTTTTAATTAAAAATAATAGTACATATTTATGGGTTACAATGTGATGTTTTGATACACATATACATTATGGAGTGATCAAAGCAGGCTACTGAGCATTTACATAACCTAAATATTTATCATTTCTTTGTGGTGAGAACATTTAAAATTCTTTTAGCAATTTAAAAATGTAAAATACATTACTATTAAATATAGTCACTATGCTGTGTAATAGAATACCAGAACTTACTCCTCTTACCTAGTTGAAACTTTGTACCCATTAACCAACATCTCCCCTTTCCCCATCCACCTCCCTCCCTGCCCAGCCTCTGGCAACCACCATTCTGTTCTCTACTTCTATGAGTTAGACTCTTTTAGATTCCAAGATGACTTTGAAAAAGATACCAGCATAACTGATATCTGCGAGAAGAGATTTTCAGTTAAAGAGAACAACTGGAATAAAAGCCCATACGAGGAGAATGCCTGGTATGTTTGAGGAACAGCAAGAGTACTAGGATCACTTGAATGAGGGAAGGGTGGGGAGAGCTGCAGAAAGGCTATGAGGATCAGGTCACACAGGGCCTTGTAAACTTTTGTAAGACCTTTAGCTTTGGATTCAGTGATAAGGGAAGCCACTGGTGAATTCTGAATGGGAATATAACACTCTCTGACTTGTTTTCAATGGATTCCTCTGGATGCTATATTAAGATTAGCTTATAGGGAAACAGGTGGAGGTTGGATGACCAGACTAACAAATTAGTTTGCCTGCTATATTGAGATTATGTTATAGGGCACTGATAGGGCTTAGCTTTGTTGCCACCCAAATTCCTTCTTGAATTCTAGTTCCCATAGTCCCTACATGTGGTGGGAGGGACATGGTGGGAGGTAATTGAATCACAGGGGCAGTTACCCCCATGCTGCTGTTCTCATGTTAGTGAATTCTCATTAGATCTGATGATTTTAAAAGGGGCTTTACTTCCTTTTGCTCAGCACTTCTCCTTCCTGTCATGTTTGGCTCCCCTTCTTCCATGATTGTAAGTTTCCTCAGGCCTGCCAAGCCATATGGAACTGTGAGTCAATTTAACCTCTTTCCTTTATCAATTATCCAGTCTCAGGCAGTCCTTTATAGCAGGATGAGAGCAGATTAATACAGCAAATTGGTACCACAGACAGTGGGGTGCTGCTGTAAACATGCCCAAAAATGTGGAAGTGGCTTTGGAACTGGGTAATGGGGAGAGTTTGGAGCAATTTGGAGATCTCAGAAGAATACAGGAAGATGTGGGAATGTTTGGCACTTCCTAGAGATTTATTGAATGGCTTTGACTAAATTGCTGATAGTGATATGGACAATGAAATTAAGGCTGAGGTGGTCTCAGATAGAGATGAGGAACTTGTTAGGAACTGGAATAAAGGTGACTCTTGCTATGTTTTAGCAAAGAGACTGGCAGCATTTTGCGCCTGCCCTAGAGATGTGTAGAACTTTAAACTTGAGAGAGATTATTTAGAGTATCTGGCTGAAGAAATTTCTTTTTTTTTTTTAAATATACTTTAAGTTCTGGGGTACAGGAGCAGAACTTGCAGGATTGTTGCATAGGTATACATGTGCCATGGTAGCTTGCTGCCTCCATTCCCCCGTCACCTACATCAGGCATTTCTCCCCATGTTATCCCTCCCCAATCTCACCACCCAATGCTATCCCTCCCCTATCCTCCCACAGACCCTAGTTTGCGATGTTACCCTCCCTGTGTCCATGTGTTCTCATTGTTCAACACCCACCTATGAGTGAGAACATGTAGTGTTTGGTTTTCTGTTCTTGTGTTAGTTTGCTGAGAACGATGGTTTCCAGATTCATTCATGTCCCTGCAAAGGACATGAACTCATCCTTTTTTATGGCTGCATAGTATTTCATGGTGTATATATGCCACATTTTCTTTATCTGATCTATCATTGATGGGCATTTGGGTTAGTTCCAGGTCTTTGCTATTGTAAACAGTGCCACAATGAACATACGTCTGCATGCGTCTTTATAACAGAATGATTTATAATCCTTTGGGTATATATCCAGTAATGGAATTGCTGGATCAAATGGCATTTCTAGTTCTAGATCCTTGAGGAATCGCCACACTGTCTTCTACAATGGTTGAACTAATTTACACTCCCACCAACAGTGTAAAAGTGCTCCTATTTCTCCACATCCTCTCCAGCATCTGTTGTCTCCAGATTTTTTAATGATTGCCCTTCTAACTGGCTTGAGATGGTATCTCAATGTGGTTTTGATTTGCATTTCTCTAATGACCAGTGATGATGAGCATTTTTTCATGTTTGTCGGCCACATAAATGTCTTCTTTTGAAATGTCTTTGCCCACTTTTTGATGGAGTTGTTTGTTTTTTTCTTGTAAATCTGCTTTAGTTATTTGTAGATTCTAGATATTAGTCCTTTGTCAGATGGGTAGCTTGTGAAAATTTTTTTCCATTCTGTTGGTTGCTGGTTCACTCTAATGATTGTTTCTTTGCTGTGCAGAAGCTCTTAAGTTTAATTAGGTCCCATTTGTCTATTTTGGCTTTTGTTTCCATTGCTTTTGGTGTTTTAGTCATGAAGTCCTTACCTATGTCTACATCCTGAATGGTGTTGCCTAGGTTTTCTTCTTCCACCTACACAAAAATTAACTACAGATAGATTAAAGATTTAAACATAAGACCTAACACCATAAAATCCCTGACAGAAGTAATTTCTAAGCAACAAAGAGTTAAGAGGCAACTTGGGTGCTGTTAAAAGCATTCAGTTTTATGTATTCACAAAGATATGGTTTGGAATTGGTACTTACATTTAAAAGGGAATTGGAGCATAAAGTTCAGAATATTTGCAGCCTGACAATGTGATAGAAAAGAAAAACCCATTTTCTGAGGAGAAATTCAAGCCAGCTGCAGAAATTTGCATAAGTAATAAGAAGCCAAATATTTATCACCAAGACAATCAGAAAATGTCTCCAGGGGATATCAGAGGTCTTCATGGAAGCCCTTCCCATCACAGGCCTGGCCTAGCAGCCTGGAGGCCTAGAAGGAAAAAATGATTTTATGGCCTAGGCCCAGGCCTTGCTGCTTTGTGCAGTCTTGGGACTTTGTGTCCTGCATCCCAGTGATGACTAAAAGGGGCCAAGATACAGCTTGGGCCATGGACTCAGAGGGTGCTAGCCCCAAGCCTTAGCAGCTTCTATGTGATGTTGGGCCTGTGGGTTCACAAAAGTTAAGAATTGAGGTTTGGGACCCTCTAGCTATATTTCAGAGGATGTAGGGAAATGCCTGGATGTCCAGGCAGAAGTGTGCTGCAGGGCCAGAGTCCTCATGGAGAATCTCTGCTATGGCAGTGCAAAAGGGAAATGTGGGCTGGGAGCCACCACACAGAGTCCCTCCTGGGGCACTGCCTAGTGAAGCTGTGAAAATAGGGCTACTATTCTCCAGAACCCAGAATGTAGATCCACCAACAGCTTGCACTGTGTGCCTGGAAAAGCCACAGACATTCAATATCAGCCTGTGAAAGGGGCCAGGAGGGCGGCTCTACTCTGCAAAGTCACAGGGGTGCAGCTGGCCAACGCCATGGGAGCCCATCTCTTGCATCAGCATGACCTGGATGTGAGACATGGAGTCAAAGGACATCATTTTGGAGTTTTAAGATATGACTGCCCTGCTAGATTTTGAACTTTAACAGGGCCGGTAGTTCCTTCTTCTTGGCCAGTTTCTCCCATTCGTAATAGGTGTATTTACCCAATGCCTGTACCACCATTTTATCTAGGAAGTAAGTAACTTATTTTTGATTTTACAGGCTATAGGAGGAAGGGACTTGCCTTGTCTCAGAAGAGATTTGGACATGGACTTTTGGGTTAATGCTGGAATGAGTTAAGACTTTGGAGGACTTTTGGGAAGGCATGGTTGTGTTTTGAAATGTGAGGACATGAGATTTGGGAGGGTCCAGGGGTGGAATGATAAGCTTTTGCTGTGTCTCTATCCAAACCTCATCTTGAGTTGTAGTTCCCATAATCCCCATGTATCATGGGAATGAAATTATGGAAGGTAATTGAATCATAGGGTGGTTACCTCCATGCTGCTGTTCTCATGATAGCTAGTGAGTTCTCACAAGATCCAATGGTTTTATAAGGGGCTTTTCCCCTTTTTGCTCAGCACTTCTCCTTCCTGCCATCATTTGAAGGACATATTTGCTTCCCCTTCTGCCATGATTGTAAGTTTCCTGAGGCCTCCCCAGTCATACTGAACTGTGAGCCAATTAAAACTCTTCCCTTTATAAATTACCCAGTCTCTTGCAGTCCTTCATAGCACCATGAGAATGGACTAATACAGACACCAAGTCAGAAATAGAGAGCCAGTGTGACTTTCGTGATTCCTATTCATCTCAATCTTCTCAGTTCCTAAGATATAGTCTCAAAATGGGTTCATTGAAGCTCCTTCCAGCAGTTCATGCAGCCCATTCTCATAGTCATAAGTAGGAGATTTTTATTTTAAAACTATCATATGTATTACTTGCTATGGAAAAGCATGCTCTACCAGTTTTTGCTGAATTCTGTGATTACTGATTTCCTTACATCTTCACATAATCACATACTTCACATAATCTTATCTGACCTTCACTATTTTGGTAGCCTTTTCTCCTTTTTTGTGCCTTGTAGTTTCAAGATGTTTCAGAGCTACATTAAAGATGGAGGTTGGTGTCTATTTACCATTTTTCTTATTAATTGTGAGTGATCTCCTTTCAGTGTCTCCTTATTTCTTTCTGACAACCTGGGCTTCCATAAGTGATCACCTTCCCTTTCATTTGAAAAACTTCTAGCATTTCTTGTAGTTCCGATTTACTGAAAATAAAGTCTCTCAGCTTTGATTTGTTTGAGCCTTATTTTTATTTTCATTCCTTCAAAAATTATCTCGGGCTCTATTTTTCTCATGCAAACTTGGTCTTCATTCTTATTGACATTTTCTTGAGCGCTATATAATCAAACATGACTTCATCATTCATGTTAGCAGTTTGACTATGATGTGCTTAGTTTGGGTTTCTCCTATATATCTTTTGCTTGGTGTTCATTAAATATTAATCTGCTGAAAACCACGGATCTCAGACACTGATCAGTTTTTGTCTCATATTTTTTCCTTTCTTTTTTTTTTCTTTTTTCTTTTTCTTTTTTGCATTTCTGTCTTTGTACTTCAATGTGGATAAATTCTCTTCATTTGTCTTTAAGTTCACTGACCCTTTGCTCAGCAGTGTTCAGTCTACTATTAAGCCCTTGAAATAAAATCTTTATTTCTGATATCATAAGTTTCAATCTTCTGATGAATTATCTCATTTGTTCACGCATCTTGTTTACTTTTTTCCATAAAACGCTTTAACATAATTATCTTTTAAAGGCCTTGTCAGGTAATTCCAACATCTATAATACTTGTGAGTCCACTTTTATTGATTAATTCTTTTTTTTTTTATTTTGGATCACATTATCCAGTTTCTTTGCATGTCTCATAATTTTTTCTTGAGCCTTCCTGTGTTATTATCTATTGAAGCTATATTTTCATTTGACCTACAGCTTTAGTTTCTCTATTCACTCCCAGAGCCTTTCTACTCTTGGTCTTTTCCTTTGTTAGCATGTTTCCCCTTGCATTTTTATCACATGCATGTTTTTTGAATGCCTCTTGGAAATAGTGAGTTAGTTTATTATGAGATAACCAAGGCCCTGGCCACAAAGCACTTGCAATCTAATTGGAGTCTTAAGACAAACAAATGATTCGATTCTTCTATGTTTAAGAAATCTGGCTCACAACAGTGAAAGCTGAGATTAGGTGAGTAACAGTAGTAAGAAAAGTTATTACGAAGGATTCAGGACTTGAAAAGTGGGTTCAATATTGACCAATAGAGAAGAAAGTGAAAGAGCTTCTGGCAGAAGGGACAAAAGACAGAAAGGATAAATATAAATTAATATGATATCTGCAGGTGTGTAAGGAGATGAACATGATAAAAGCAGAGGTCATATAAGGCCAGAGAAAATTATGATGAAAGAAATTTATTTTTTAAAAATTATCTCTTTCTTCCTTTTTATCTTTTCCCCTTATAATTAAATAACACGAGTAATATTGTCTTCCCTATACTATTCCAGCACTCCTTTGCAAAGAGCTATCAATGATATTTCCTCCCCTACTATCTTTATATTTGAGCTCTATGCTCAATAGCCTAATCAAAATACAATTGGGGTGCTTTCCATTTAGGTTTGACTTTTCCTCACCACCAAAGATTAATTCTTATCTCTATTTTGGCAAAAATATGACAAAAAAGTGGGGGTGGGGAAAGTCAACCAAATGGCTATTTCATCTCTGAGGAATTAAACACCAGTAGGAATAAGTTTTCAGTGAATTGATTCCTTTATTTACCAAATCTACCAATCAATACTGTTGAAATAATTGCAGTAGCAATGCAAATAGCAGTAAACCATAAGACCCAAACTCATAATTCTTTTTTCATTTTGTCAGCTGCCAAGATAGAAATTATTTTCTTTTCCATACGCATGAACTTTTAATTCTCAGCTGTGTTGGACTTCTAACATATCAAAAGCTTCATCAGTATTCTACAAAGAACAAATAATAATCACAAAAAGTGTCTGTTCTCTGGTAAAAGAAATTCCTGACAGGTTCCTCCCTAAATAAAAATAAATGGACTGATTCCCATAAAATTTATGTGGCTAACACAGAAATAGTTGGACTACATTAATACCTCAAAAATGTCTGGTTAAAAACACAAGAACCACACTAGGATAAACTTCCTATTGATGAGACTTCTCAGATCACGGAATCCCCATCAAGAAAATTAATGGGAGGCTTATCACTGGAACCTTTGAAGAACAAATGAGACAAAACAGTATACAGTAAAAATAGCAATTATATATAATATGGAGGCCCAGAGAAAAACTCAATTTATCTCCCAATACTGAGATTCTCAGAGATTCATGTAATACTTACACTTTTGCTTGTTATCTAAAGCTTTCTTTAGTTCTACATTATGTATGCATATATAGCATCTGTGGTTTTAGTTCAGTATTTCTGACCCATTTGATGATTGATAATCATTGAAATGTAAACAAAAAGGTTTTTGGTACAACTCACTGGCTGTTAAGTCCTAGGGTTCCAGGGGTGCGCTCAATGTTAGAGATGGAACTCTACCCTTACTTCCTATCCAATCTACTGCAGGATGAAGGCCTATACTTGTGAAGGGCTGGCTGAGACAACGCTGCTTTCTGTGACTTTGGAAAGTTTAAATAGATTGCCCAAGGATTGAACTCATAACCTATTCTTCATTGACTTCATGCTATTCATGCAATAATGCATAGAACTAAATTGCTAGTGCAAGTATAAAATAGTCGTAGTGAAGACAACTATGTGGTATTCAAATTTGAATAATTGTCATAACTAAGTTTAATCATAAAATGATTGAAATAAGAATATATTGTGGAAGTTAAAAAAATGACTTTGAAGATGCAAATAATAGTAATAATGTGCTATAAAAATTCTATATTTGACTAGTGATCTCATACTTAAAAGTAGAAGATAGGGCTGTGTGTGGTGGCTCACGCCTGTAATCCTAGCACTTTGGGAGGTCAAGGCGGGTGGATCATGTGAGGTCAGGAGTTCGAGACCAGCTTGACCAACATGGAGAAACCCTGTCTCTACTAAAAATGCAAAATTAGCCAGGCATGGTGGCACATGCCTATAATCCCAGCTACTCTGGAGGCTGAGGCAGGAGAATCGCTTCAACCCAGGAGGCGGAGGCTGTGGTGAGGCGAGATCACACCGTTGCACTCCAGCCTGGGCAACAAGAGAGAAACTCTGTCTCAAAAAAAATTTAAAAAGTAGAAGGTAATGTTTTATGCTCTTGAAGTTATTTAATCCAGAAACTTCTACTCTGCCTGGATGCTTCTACTAAATAGACCATAGATGCTTTCATCAGAAATATTACTTAAGCATACCTCTAATATAAGCATTTTAAAATTTTATTTCTGTCATCTTTCAATCTCTTCTTCTAGACTTTGGAAAAGTACCATTTCTTTATATATCCATCCCAGATTTCCACTCAGCTCTTTTGTATCTTTTAAAAACAATTTAAATCTGCAATACCTAAGTAACTGAGAATTCAGCATCTGCTTTGTTTGCTTTCTCTTTTTTACCATATATTTAAAAAATAACATGGAAATGAAGCTAAAGTTAATAGAATGAAAGAAACGTATTATCACACAGATATGCTAATGAATATGAAATAACTTGGTTATTTCAAATAGAACTAACTAGTTAAGACTACCTAGTACCTTCCCCAAGCCACTAACACTTCACTGACCACAATTTGCATAATCAGGAATCTCTAAATATATATTAATGATATAAAATATTTCTGCAAAATAGTATGGTAGATCTGATTTAACTGATCATAAGGCTTCATGGCTTTACTTCTATGAACAGGATGATTGGCAGAACTTTACTCCTTATCAGTTGTATAAGTCAAACTAGCTTGCGTGGTTCCAGTGTTCTGCATGTCTTTTCTATGGTTGGCAGATGATTCTCTCAACAGCTGTTCACCATGGCTATGGGTGACTGATGTGGTTCTTAGGTTGTTCACAAGACATTTAGAAAACTCGGCTGTGGTTCATGTATCACTGATGTGGTCTGCACATGTCTTAAAGAATTTTCTTTTCTTTTTTTCAAGGAAGGACTCATTTGGAATTCCTTACTCTACAAAGTTGGGGGTTTTATGAAGGTTTGCAACATTGAAAAGAACAACCCTGTCATACTAGCAAAGGAGGAATTATATAGTCTTCGATGGCAGGTTGACAAGGGTACTTTGTCCCTGAAGTCATTTTATTATCTGTCTACTGTATTCTGCCAAAGACATTGAGACCACCTACCTGCACATTGAAAAACACAGATGAGATCTGTCTTTGTGACCCAGACAGATGCCCTCTCAACTACTCTCTGTACTGAAGGAAAACATTGCAGCCCAGGCCAGATGAAAACAAGAACTTTTCCCCCACTGTTTCTGTGGGAAAGATGAGTTGAAACCAAAGTTAATACATTTGAAAAATCTGGGGGAGAAACAGAACAGATTTTTTAAAAGCTGTTCCTTTACCCATTGGTATGCTATTTGCAGGAGTCTTACAAAGGAAACTTCTGTTGGAGTGGAAAACACTGAGAGAAACACATGTTATGTGAGACTTTAATTCCCTGGAGCTGGGAAAATGGAAGAATCAGGTCCCTATATTCTTGGACTCTTGTCATTAGTTACCAAGAATGTTTATTCAATTGGTTTTAACCATTTCATTAGGAATTCCCTTCATCTGCTAGATACAGTTAACATAAGACAGGTGAAGCTAATTTTATAAAGTAGTATTGTTACATTATATGCAACAGATTTGTGAGTACAGAAAGGAAGAAAAATTGATTTTTACCTGCTCATTTTTTAAAAGATTTTTTTTCACCAACCGTGTTATCTTTGCTATTATTATAACAATGCATTCTGGCTATAATCTCACTGAATCAATGATAGAATGTAATTTATGTCATAATGTTTTCTTCTTAGAAGGGTACATTTGGCACAAGATAACTGATTTTAAGCAATAAACTCACAGACTCTGGGCCAATCTCGTGAAACCATTGGCTAGTGTAAAGCTTAATCACTTAATATAATTCCCACTTAGAGCCTCATCCATTTTTTTAAATCCCTAAACTACTGGCAAATTCAATTTAACAAGAACAAAATAAAAAATAGGAAATTCAGCATTTTTGCATGATGGACCTCTCCGTTCCACCAAGAGCACAGGTTTGTTTCTATCAGATTAAACAAAATGATTTAAAAGAGTAAAGTTTTAATCAGTGTTTTTCTAGCTTGTGGCATATGACTCACATTAAGAAACACATTTTACATCAGATTCCACATATATAATCTGAAACAAATGTTTCAGGAAATAATACACATGCTTATAATTATGTGGTGCTCTTGAATATGTTCTAGCCTATTCTGTGTTAATGTAAATTATTTCATAATTAGTACTACCTACTTATGTATCATGAATAGTTTGAAATACATGGCTTTAGATAACATTCACTCTGGAACTGAAAGTCTGGCACAAAATAAAACTGTACCTAAATCGATTAGTAATAAGCCAATTCCTATTGAGTACAAAGTCAAGCACTTTTTTTCATTTACTCATTAGCCTACAAATCTCCATAAAAAACATATAATTACTTTATAAATGAAAGGCATAGAAGCGCAAATATCTTGGCAAAGCTTTCATAAATAGTGGCAGAGCTTTGATAGGCACCCAGAACTGCTCATGCTTGAGTCCCAGATTAACACCTAGGCAGAAGGCTGGATCTTAGGTCATCTTCTAGACCTGGGAATATTTAATTCACCTTAGACACTCCAAATTACAGGGGATATTTAGAAAGTCTTCCTTGATTCTGAGAAAATTTCCATATCTCTAGAATATTGGTGTCCTCCTAATCCTCCTTCAAATTACCTATGTCCTTCAATGGGCAAAATTTAGCTCATTTTAAGGTCTAGCGGACTAAATCTGCTGGATAATATGTTCCAGAACTATTAGGAGGGAAAATCTGATGGTGATGGAGACCTATGACCAAACCTGGTGTCAAAGAGGTATGTGATATCACAGCTTGGAGTCTTTTTTTTTTTTCCAGCAACTAGAATGATCATAGCACCAAACTAACTCCAGATATACAAAGAGAAATTCACAAATGCAGTTCTTCTATATAAAGGGGCTCTAGCTTGTTTGACCACTGGCCTCTGTAATGGGTTTGGAACTGTTAATAGCCAATTCTTCAACAACATTCTTTTAGTTCTATTAACAGATGGGGCAGCACTAAATAACTCAAATTTGTTGAGGAGCAAGTTTATTATGATGTCCCAGAGTTCAGTGAAGCAAGACTGTATTCTCGTCAACTGCCTGACTAATGTGTTCCAAACACAACAAACTAATTGATGAGCAAGAAATTCATTTGTTCACATAATGGTCAAAATGATTAGGTAATTTAACAGAAATAACTAATAAATTGCTTAATTATTTAACATAATTCTGAGTTGTCAACCAAAACAGCAAAGCCTTTGTTTTTTTAGAGACTGGATCTTGCTCTGTCATCCAGGCTGGAATGCAGTGGCATGGTCATAGCTCACTGCAGCCTTCAACTCCTGAGCTCAAGTGATCCTCCCACCTCAGCCTCCCGAGTAGGTATGACTACAGGTGCGCACACGACCACATCCAATTAATTTTTATATTTTTCATAGAGATGGAGTCTCACTGTGTTGCCCAGGCTGGTCCCAAACCTCCGGCCAAAAGCCACATCTGCCTCCCAAAGCGCTAAAAACAGCAAATCTACGTAAAGACAGTAGACACTGATAAAAGGACTAATAAGAGCACGGTGCAGGTCTAGCTGTGCAGCCAAAAAATGAGATGTGAAACTCTGATAGGCAGGTAGTTATTACAGTTTCTTTCACTCATTTCTTATTTAGAGCTGGAGAAAACACAAACCAAAAAAACTGTCATTAAGATTTTTCAAAATTGTGTTCTCTGGAATGCCTAAAAAGAATTCTAAATAATTTAATTTCATGACTGTTCTATGTTTATCTCTGGAAGAAAAGATAAGTGTTCAAACTGCTAAATTTCAGGACCATCTTTTTTTTTTTTTTTTTTTTTTGATAGGACGCCCACACGGGGTCTGTGCTCTCGCCTTCCTAGAACACAAACTCTATGAGGAAAGGGTTGTTGTCTGTCTTTTCTTGATGCATATCCTCAACAACAGGACAATTTCCTAGGGTGATTTACCAGCTACTTGTAAATTCCAAATGGCTACTTTTTTGGTAAATTTTTAGAAAATCATTGAAAAGTTTTACAAGTCTGTTAAAGTTTTTATATCATACCTTTTAAAATACAAAACACATAATTCTCTTAGGTAATATTTATTTTCTTCATTTGCTTAACAAATACCTGAGTTAATATCTACAAATGAGCTGAATACATACTCTGCATTATACTCTTTCAAATATTTAATGGAGTTCAGATCATCAAACCCTGTACTTAAAGATGCTAAAATATTCTTTGCAACTTTAGAAACCAGAGATCTGTTTTTTGAGAAAGTCTTATAATGAATTAGTATTTTGGGGGTAGTTAGCAAAAGTTGTTACTGAACAGTAATTCTTACAGTGGTTGTAAATCATTTTTAAAATGGCTAGTGATGAATTAATATAAGGAACTTGATCCAAGTGACTGAAGTATTCCCTGAAGGAAAACTGCTCATCTCTGAGAGACCTTTTCCTAAATTGGATCTTGGTTACAGTGCTAGTCTTATACACAGGTTTCTAATTACTCAAGTCATTGATCAAGTAGAAACACGTCTGTATATTTATTGTGGAGATGGAATATTTTTGACCTACCCAGGAAAACATCCTATGCCAAAATTCTTCTTAGAGACGTAAACTGACCATGCTATTTGTTTGCATTTAAAATTGTAAAGCAGATCTCTAGAAAAATCATAACAAATCCTGTTTATAATAACCACATAATTACAATGAAAGATTCTTATGGAGGCCTAGAAAACAATTTCTCTTCCAATTGATGTACATCTGCATTTCCTACATACATTTGATCTAGAGGTCATATAGATCTTAACAGATGCACACAGACTTTTATTTACTTATTTATGTTTTATTATTACACTTTCAGTTCTGGGGTACGTGTACAGAACCTGCAGGTTTGTTACATAGGTATACACGTGCCATGGTGGTTTGCTGCATCCATCACCCCGTCATCTACATTAGGTATTTCTCCTAATGCTATCCCTCCCCTATTCCCCCATCTGCTGCTCTCCCTCCCCTAACCCCCACCTCTTGACAAGCCCCAGTGTGTGATGTCCCTCTCCCTGTGACCATGTGTTCTCATTGTTCAGCACCCACTTATAAGTGAGAACATGTGAGCACACAGATTTTTAGATCCTGTTCGACTCATTTGCAAAATAAGTTAGAGATTTCTTCTGACCCCTGAAACTACCACTAACTTATGAAAACATTTACTTTACTAGCAAATTCTGTAACAGAAACGTCTTTAAGGTGTGTTTAAGTCAACACTGACTTCCAGTTCAAAAAAATGTGTATTGTGTTATAAATAGATTTATAGGCTATTTATGTAGTGTATGTATATATATATATACATATATATATGTATATATATGTATATATATATGTATTGTAAGCTATAACTTTATGTTAATTTATATATGTATGTATATACATATGTGTGCATATGTTTTAAATAAATATATGCTATTTATATGTATGTGTGTGTGTGTGTGCTAAAATTAGCTCTGGCTTTAGTAAATTATATATCTTTTCATTTCATAAAAAGTGATGAATACAGACTTTGAGTAAAATAATGGAATATATCTGAAGCGAGTTGAAAATCTGTTGGGCCAGGTGGTTAGTATTCTGATTTGTATATATAATTATGTATGTGTGACATAATTTTATAACACTTTTACAAGGGGCAGTCGTTGCTTTTCCTTATACACTATGCTATGCTGCTGAACAAACTTTAGCCAAGACATCTTGTTCTATAAATTCGATTTTGCTGTTCCTGTTGTGATATCATCAATAGGTTGCAAAAATGCTTTTCTTCTATCTTCTAACTACTGCTACGAGACCTAATATAGGAAAATCTGAAAAACACACTTAGGATACTGGGTACTAAATGCTACAAAATACTGCAACTGAAAAAGTCATATAATGTGTATTCCCTGTTATGTCAGTGTTTCTAAACCTACATTTCTTTTCACCAGGCACTGTATTTTAACTTAGAAAACAGTTTTGATAATTGAAACAGTACCACTTAGAGAGCAGAAGATCCAATTATTTATTAGTGGGTGTGTGGTCTGGAAAACCCACATGATTCCTTTGCCTGTTATGTCATTCAGTGAAGTGGTTAGTAATAGCCCTTTAAGGTCAACTCAAAGAGGTTCTTTGTGCTGATGACCATGCTAAATGGAGCAAAACCAAAAGATTTCTCTTTATAATCATAATCAAACGCCAATCTCATCTCTTTTGTGAGGTTTTCCCCCAATTACCCTCGATCTACCTTTTCACCCAGATCTGCTGTTGATATGTGCTATGCAATTTTGGTACTCTGCTATGTAATTATGTTCCCCGATTCACAAAAGCGTTGCAATATGTTCATCTCTGCCAGCTCTCAGTAAGCAATAACTGCCTTTCATTTTTCCCATGTCCTTCAAGATACCAAGTTTAAGGCTTAGAACACACCAGGCCATAAAAGAAATATTTGCTTTTGGCTTGTTAGCTTCAAAACATGACCTCAAAAGATGTTCTGAGGGTCAGATGATTATAATAATGGCACTTATATTGCTGATACATAATAATGTACTTTTCTTTCCCCCAATTTAAAGTATCTTCTCATTGGTCTCAAAATAGGTATTCATCAGTAATGAATTTCTCATTGTAAGTTTTAAAAGGTCACTTGGACCTATTGCCCTTTAAAAGAACTGTTTTCAAAAGGGTTCGGGAATGGCAAGCAAATTTACGGAAATATTCAAGAAATTTCACATAGTTTGCATTTTTTGAGTGGTTATGAATCATTGGGTCACAAGCAAGGTATGTTTTGTATATACAAAGAGGAGTTGCATTAATTAATCTCTAAGATCTTTTCCAGCTCATAATATTATGACACTTTCTCTTATTAAACAGCAAGGACAAATCTCAGACCCCACTTACGTGAACTTTAGATTAAATATATTTGTATGTATACGTGGGTCTACAAAAGCCATGCTTAACAGCAAAGTCACATTTTAAATGCCAACTGTCCAATTTTTCCTGAGCCAGTCAACAACAGCAAAGGCAGAATAAGGGTCCAGGCTGTCCTCATTTTTTTCATTGATGAAGAAGGACTGTCTGAAAAACAGTGTTTACAAAAACATTCCTATGCTGATTGTCTGCATCCCCTGCAGGGTTCAAGTGAGGGGTCTAAGAATTTGGGGAGGGCAAAGGCAGTGATGGGTGAATAAATCCTTTCTCACCATTCTAGAGCTCAACCTCAATAAGGCCACTCTTCCGTGGGAGGTGGAAAGGAATCTAATGGTGCCTGTTTGTTTTGGCAGCCTGTTCCCTGAAGATGCACATCCAGAGAATGACAGAGAGCCATTTTTCCAAGCCAAGGCTGACTTCTGTTTCCATAACACTGTGGGAAGCTGAAAATGCAAGCCACACAGGCTTGTCCCCAATCTGAATAAACAGCATCCTGCTTCCAGAGATATTGTCCCTAAATCACCTTTCATTCATTGAAGATTCATCTTAAAAATTAGAAAAATAAAATGCCGAACAAATCTGTCTTTTAAAGAATCCCAATGATCCAGGTTATCAAGGAGATAAAGATTTTCTTAGTCTTTGTTATCATCAACATTCACAAAAGCAGAGGCAGCAAATGACAACACGGCATCCAGATAACTTTAGTCTCTTCATTAAACACTTTGCAATCTTCAGTGCGGATTATCTTTGCCCCTAATTTTTATGAACTTACTGTTCTGAAAGCCCAAGTTCACACGGCCTCCCAAATTAGTTCTCTACCTATCAACGAGCTTAGTTATGTTTTGGTGACATAATCTCATGGTCTAGAATTCTTTACAAATCACCTGCTCAAATCCCTCATTTCTCAGAACATAAGGGGTAACAATGGTCTAAATTCAGAAAGACATGAAGCATAGAGGTTAAGGATATCTGTAATAAAGTGTACGTGAGTGTTAGCAAAGCCAGCTGCCTACAAATCATAAGCACAATAGCTCATGAAACCATTATTCTAGAAAACAATGTTAACAATCTAGTATTAATTGCTTCCACCTATTTCTTTCATTTTTTTCTTGGAATACTCTGATTTTTTTCTTTTATCATTGCTATTGCTACTTGATTAGGAATGCACATTACATGTGTTCATTGTCTTCTTACTTAAACCATTGATAGAAAATTCTGGCATTTTATTAGCAAAAAAATCTCTTTCAAACTTCTGTTAGTTTCAGATGAGTAAGCGAGTTCAAGTATTTGAGTAGGGCTTTCTAACCTTTCACAGAGAGTGTGTTAGCCACAGAAGTCTTTTTTTTTCTCAACAGAGTATAGAAATAAAAATAACAATAGCTAGGCTTTTGTCAGCATTAGATGCCATACCAAGCACTCTAGTATTTTAGGTACACTGGCTCATTTAACCTGCAAAAAAAACTTATAAAACAGGTGCCAGGATTATTCTCAGTTTAAATTAGACATAACGGTTAAGTAACTCACCTCTGCATAAAGAGAAAACATATAACAGATGAGATATATTGACGTATAGGCACAGAAAAATTAGTGAAAAATGATACATCTTCGTGATGTCACATTTAATTTATATCAAAAAATATGAAACACAACTATTGATTATGGTAGTATGGCGGACTAGTCTTTCTGATCAACTTCCTGCTGTAAAAAATTATTAATAAAATGTTTCAATAATTTGGCAACAAATTAAAGGACAATTGAGTCAAAACATAGATAAAATATAAACTAGAGGAGTAAGCCAAATGCTACTTTTATCCTGAAGGTATTCACTAAAACCTGGTGGTTTTGAGCTTAATTTCATGGCTTCATGTGCACAGAGGACAGGAGATAAACCCAAGTCCTATTCAAATTATAGACCAGAATGTACTCTTCTACTCTACACAAAAATAAAACCCCAAAGCTTATGTCTTCAATGGAAGACTAAACTAGAAATAAGATCATTAAGTTTACTCTGGGGACTGCAAAGAAAAACACCTGTGCTAACCTTGGTGTTAGGCAGAGAAATGGAACATTTTCCCTGAAAACTTCTAGTCACAAGTTGTAGCTCACATGGTTTTGCAAACCACTTTTCCACCAAATAGACAGTTTTGGGAATCCTCAACTTAAAACTGTAAAATGGTAACAGGTTGGCAATGTCACTAGTCATCTAGCAAAGCAAATCCAGACTTTCTCTGGATGAACTCTTGAAACTCAGACTTCAATTAATTTCTTCGCCTAAAACTTCAAGAAATGTGAATCAAAAATAATAAAATACGGAAGGACACAAAGCATAATATATGTGAGCCAGCTATAATAATAGACAGCAGACTCATGCTAGTAAAAATTAGACTATAATATAAAATGATATGTTTCATGATCTAAAAGAAATTTTAAAAGTAATGCAAAATATGATCCAAGATAGTATAAAATAACTATGAAGCACAATTTCCAAAAGTAAAAATTGAACTTCTAGAAAAACACCAAAAATGGATATTAAACACTTAATAGTCAATTTTAACTGGTGTTTACGGATTAGAAGATAGGCTTGAAAAAAATTATGAAGACAAAGTACAGAGGGAAGACGCAGAATATTTGTAAGAAAGTTTAAGAGACATAGAGGATAAAGTGAGAAGGTCTAACACATTAAATTAGGGTCATAGAATTAGTGGCGGAGAAGAAATATTTGAAGGAATAATGGCTGATAATTTTTCAGAAATAACGAATAGCTCCAACCCCCAGTTCAAGAATCTAATTAGTCAAATGAATCCCAAACTGGATAAATAAAAAGAAAATCTCATCTAAGCATATCAGAGTAAAATTATGAAAAAAAAGCAGTGAAAAAATTTTGATCCTATGTAAGAGTTAATTGTGTGTTTACAATTAGTGAATTGTAAGATATGTAAATTATACCTCAATGAAGTTTATTTTAAAAATCTAGCTAGCGATAAAAGAAACTATATAAATGAATGCCAGTTAGATTGGAGCTAACTTTAAAAAATAGCAAAATTAAAAGCCAGAAGAGAGTGTAACAAAATCCCCAATGTGCTGAGAAAAAAACTAAATATTAGCAGAAAGTTACAAAAACTTCACAGGTAATTCAAGAATGAAGATGAAAGAAATAAATTTTTAGACAAGCAAAATCTGACACAATTTCCCACTAACAGAATATCTCCTTCACACTCAAAAGTCATAAGATGTAATTCAGAAAGAAAGACAATGGTCCCAGGTGTAAATATGTAAGGAAAAATAATGATTAAAATGCAAGCAAATTATACGTACATCTAAAAAATACTGATTTACCATACAAATGATAATAATAAATCTTTCTGGAGTTTAGAAAACATCATAGAAAAAACAGAAATATGATACATTCAGGGCAAATAGAAAATACAAAATAAGAAAGTAGAAATGAATCCAAATATATAAATAACAATAAAAACCATGTTCAGTAAAAGCTCCAACATAAATATTTTCAGATCACATTAGTAACTAAATCCATCTTATCTAATAACCACAATGATAATATATAGATAAAAAATTAAAATTTACAAGTATGGAAAATATATACTAGGGAAAAACTAATTACAATAAAGCTGATAAAGCAATATGGACTCTGTGAATATTTATCGAATAAGGATAAAAGAATTCATTAATAAGGAAGAGATATTAATACTAAACATAATTTCACCGGATATGACTTCCTTCAAATGTATAAACCAAAAACTGTCAGAAGTACAAGGAGAAATAAGATTTCCAAAATACCAGATTTTAATACAGTCCTGTCTGCAATTGATAGTAAGAAATAAATAAGAAAGATTATATTTGAAGAACTTTACTAACACAAATCGTGTCATAAAAATATACCAAATACTTTACGTGGCAAATAGAGGATACTTATACTTTCAAAGCAAAATTTCTGAAAATTGACCCATACTGGGCCTTAACTTTTATAAACATCATAGGATTGATCTCAAAGTTATAGATAATATCTATACCTGAGAGAACTCTTGCATTTGTGCACCACCACCACGAAACATGTACAAGAATGTGCTGTATTTAATACCAAAGACATGAAAGAAAACAAAAATTCCTGTCATCCTCAGTATTAACCAATCAATAATTTTGGCTTTATGAAATGGAACATGACTGTATAGCTATGAAAATAAATTTAGCTATAGATCTAGATAGATAGATAGATAGATATCAAGAATATAACTGTGAATAAAAAAAATTTCAGATGAATAGATCAAGTATGATGCTATTTTCATATAAAATTCAAAAGCCACATATTATATAAAAGCAATATATGGTGGAACTCGGCCATATATCAGAAAAGGAGAAAAACCACATGGTAAAGTGGCGCATTCATTATCTGTTGTTGCATGACAATTACCCCAAAACAGAGGAGTTAAAACATCAGCTGTCACTCATTATCTCTCATCATTTCTGTAGGTCATGAATTTGCTGAAGGAAGGGAAGGACACTGTCCATGATGTCGGAGGCCTCCTTGGGAGACAGGCTGTGATGTGGAGTCATCTGGAGACTCTTTCGCTCACAGGTCTGGTGCTTTCTGCTCGTTTCGGCCAGGAAGGTTACCAGAAGCTGTCAGCCAGCACATGGCCTCTGCATGTGGCCTGGCTTTTTCACAGGTGAAGCCCGGGTTCCCAGGACAAGCATCCTGATAGAAACAGCCAAGCAGAAGCTACTTCCTAGCCTCAGTAGCCACATGGCATCTTTTCTGCATGCTACATTGACTGGGGCTATCACAAACCCCTGTCTAGATTCAAGTAACAGCAGCCATAACGCAGCTCGGTAGTCACTTATGCTGGAAGAGGAAAGGATACAGCATTCTAGAAGGGCGCTCAGAGGTCTTCGTAGGTAATGGATAATGTTCCATTTATAAACTGGGGGAGGGACATCCTGTGAGTGTCCTCCTGCATTTCTCCTCAAACCTTTCAAAACTCATCTTACCATCTCCATTCCCTGCCCAAACCCTCTAAGGAAGCACCATTGTTGTACAATTAAAGCTCATCAATCTTATCTTTTACTTTCTTACATCTGAGTTCTATTACTGTACATAAAAATTTCACAAAAATATTTTTGTAAAATAAAAAGCAAGCTTATGTCAATTACTATTAGATGTTGACAACCCCAAAGTTTTTCCATTTAATACTGGTTTACATACATTCTCAGCCTTTTGTGTCTACAACCTCTATTTGTGTATTTGGCTTTGTTCTTGTCGTTGTGGCTACTCTGCTTCATGGTGCTTCTCTGTGTATTCCTTGAGAGTGGAGCTGTAAGAATAGTCCCTGCAATGATGCTGATTAATTTCAGGTCTTTTCTGGAAATTAAAGAGGAAAAATCTGCTTTTCACATTTGAAAAGCTGGAAATAGCTGTTCAGGCTCTAGGTTTATTCAAAACACTGACTTTTTTTTTTTTTTTTGAGATGGACTGTCTGTGCACACCACGATGCCCAGCTAATTTTTGTATTTTTAATAGAGACGGGGTTTCGCCATGTTGGCCAGGATGTTCTCAATCTCTCGACCTCGTGATCTGCCTGCTTTGGCCTCCCAAAGTACTGGGATTACAGACATGAGCCACCACGCCTGGCCAACTCTGGCTTCTAATTTGTAAAATTATTCAAACGGTGTTGAACATAGAAGGCTCTACTAAAAATTTTTAAGATGTTTACTTCTCAGAATTATGTATGTGTTTTTCATCATTTCCTTGAAGAGCACTTTTTCTGGTTAGCACTGCTTGTGCTTGGCATGCCCCTTGGCTAAGAATAGATTTCTGAACTGACTTTTCTGCCAGAACATATTCCCTATGTTCCAGTCTATCAATAAGTATATGTTGTGCAATTTCTACATGCCAGGCACTGTGTTAGGTCCTTGGTATTCTGCAGCAAACAAGATTTCCATTGTTTCTACCACTATGAAGTATATAGTCTAATAATTATACAGGAAGCTTCAGTTCTGTCATACTAATTTTTTAAAGATTATTTTGTTATTGTCTTGAAAATGTAAAAGAGGATTAATTCCCTTTACAACTTTCTACTTACATTTTCTTAATGATAGTTTGGTTATCTGATCCGTTTACATATATGGAAAAGAACTTAACTGAAAAAAAGCACAGGGCAGGTGCAATGGCTCATGCCTGTAATCCCAACACTTTGGAAGGCCAAGGCAGGAGCATCACGAAGTCAGGAGTTCAAGACCAGCCTGACCAACATGGTGAAACCCTGTCTCTACTAAACACACACACACACACACACACACACACACACACACACAGATTAGCCAGGCATGGTGATGTGCACCTGTAATCCCAGCTACTTAGGAGGCTGAGGCAGGAGGATTGCTTGAACCCGGGAGGCAGAGGTTGCAGTAAGTGGAGATTGTACCACTGCATTCCAGCCTGGGCGACAGAGCAAGACTCCATCGCAAAAAAAAAAAAAAAAAGCACAGAAAGTAAAAGAAAAATAACAGGTAATAACACTAAGAAGTTAATAAATAGGTCAACATGATATGGGTTATCTGATAGGCAGCCATTTCTCCCCTGGCTAAACATTGCAGTTCCTGAGATGACTGAAGTCAAATGGTAGTCATACACTTCATGTTTCCCGAACGTTGTGCATTTCAAATTGGAAGTTTTGGCTTTCTTTGTTTTTCAGAAAAATTGTATTTTCTACCAACAAAGGGTAAATATGATATTTAATAAGAATTTGTCACAGTTGATAAAGTATTGATACCTTTTGATGCCAAAAAGCTCTAAGGTGAGCTGGTCAGGAAATATCTGGATATATTCACAGCCACAAAGATGAGAGAGTCCATGCTGCAAATATCTGCAGGAGACATGTAACGTGTGCACATCTGTTGTACAAACAAGTAAAATAACTGAAATAATCTCACTTGCTTATGAGTCTTCACTTCCCAGCTTCAAGTAATGCTTCTCCTCTTACTTCTAAATACTTTTCCAAACAATGGAGAGAAACAATGATATTGAATAAGACTGATTTGTTGCAATAATTGTATATATTAGCTCTTTATGTCTCTTCTGGGATTGCTGCAAAACAAGTGAAATCTACTAAATTTTGAGTGATTCTCGTGAAACATTCTCTCAGGCAAAAATGACAGTAAAACAAAACATGAAAATTTTCTTATAAATCATTACTTGACTGGTTTTTCTCTCCTAGAGAAACTAAACTCATAGAAAATTGATCTGAATTCAGTATTTAAGCTATTTTTCATGTAAAGATACTTTCCAAGTAACCTTTAAGCAATTTGGAAGATAATCCTCCATCAGTTTTTCAAAGAGTTTTGTAGAAATGTTAGTTTTCTTAAACTGAGGTACGTGCCAGTTTTTTCTAATTATCTATTTATTTTTATAAGTCACATATGTGTGTGTGTTTTTTATTTTGTGTGTGTGTATATGTATGTACAATATTTATTTATAAAATCATGAGGCAGATCTGAGAGGGGAACATGGACAGTCAATTTTGCTTTTTCTACTCCTAAACTCTACCAAAACATCCTCCCTTGCCACCTATTCAAACACTGACAAATTACTTAATAACAAGAGCATATATTTGGGGTATGTTTTTGTAGTTACCACATCAGTGTCAGGCATAAGAAATATTATCAGGTATGTGCCTTCCAAAAATACCACATTATCAAAAAAAAATTGTACCAAGTAGGTCAACCATTCATTAAAATCTGGGGTAACAGCAGTCACAGACTAATGTCAAGAAGTGGGTCTGGCATAGCATGGAGAAAAACACAGTCTGCCTTAGGCCAAATACTGAAGTTTGGATAATGGAAGGGGAAATGACTTCCTCTTCAAGTTTTTTTAAAATATCTTTCATTTAACAAATGTTTATTAAGTGTCTAGTACATTAAAGACACTGTTCTGGGCATTAGGAAAGTAACAGTAACAAACAAGCCCCTGTCTGCATGGATCTTACTTCCTAATAAGAGAGACAGGAAATAGACAGACAACAGAACATCAGATAGTGTTATGCTGTAATTACACATGACACATCTTAAGTTTAAGTCTATCCATATCATCATCACACACATCAACATTAGCATTGGCATGAGCACCTTCAAATGACATTTACTCAACACTCATAGGGGTAACCACTAGGCCACATGACTTACAAAACAAGTTAAAAGATAGTATCTCTGTATTCTAGAGGCTGTCTCATGCAGAGGTAATTGGCTTCAGTCAACAAAGGAACATGTAACTTTTACATAAAGTTAATTTACAGTCAACAATGGGTATGATAGAATATGGGGCTATAATTATTGATGGGTTAAGAAGTGATACATAGATTTCTTATTTTAGTCCATGAGTCATAAACTGACATTCAAATTTTCATAAACCTAGGAACAGACATATTTAACTCAGCGGGTTGTCATAGATGTTTTTCCCTTATTCAATTATTCTGAGAACTCTTAGGTAATCCGATGGTTCACAGGAACAAGACAGAGTCCTTCCTGGAAAGAAGGCATAATCGCCGGGAGATACTTGTTGTTCTCGTCTATGCTGTCTTGCTTGAGAGAAAAACTCCGGGGCAGGAGCAGGGTACCATGATAACCCACAGCAGAAAACAGCTTAGCTGGGTCTCATGTGCACTGAACCTAAGAACTGAAACCTAAACCTTCTACCCACAACCCTTAGTGTTCTACATTATGACCTCTCAATTCAGATGATAACAATTGGTAGACTTCTTATTTAAGATCCCTGATAAATAATAAAATCAGTACACAATATGTCTCCATTTGGGCAGAGTCTTTTTGTATCAGATGATATCATAGGCTGCTGGTCAGACTACAGATTACTCTTCTTCAGGTCATGCATCAGTACATGACCCACTAAATGCTCTGAGTTGGGGAGATTCTCAGGTAGTGAACAAGGGAGGAAATGAAAAATGTGAGTGTCCCTATTAAATGGAATATGTTACCTGGAATCAACCACAGAATAATCTGCTGCATTATCAGATTAATTAAATATATCACATTGGGTCACAGCGTCCCAAGGCAATGGGAAGGAGAGCAGGTGAGATTAGTTGAAGGGAAAGAGAGTAAAAGAGACAGGGGCATATTGAGTAAGACATCCAATCCAGACAGCGTATGTTTGGGTGCCATGGAAATGAGTGACTCTGGGCATACAAAGAAAACAGAAGACTTGGGCTCCTGTAAGAGGAGGAAGGGGCTTGCCATAATGGAGTATAGCTGTCAAAGTGGGATGGGCACAAAAAATACATTTTCCTTTTTCTTAATTTTGCCAAAGGCCAGCCCTCTTTTTGTAACACAAAATGGCACATTTTGTTTTTGTCTGAATGCTTAACAGTATAGATGCAGTCTTCGTGTTCATGAATAATCTAGAAGGAAAAAGATGAGAGCACAAAATACAGAAGCCAGCAGAATCCTTCCGAGACAGAAGGAGGAGTAAACAAGTGCTAACAGGAGTGAGCTGAGCACAGCTCCCGAAGCCACACGGTCCTTCCCGGGCATACTCAAAGGCTCAACTGCTTGTCTTCTACAGGAAAGGGGTATAATGGCTGCCAGCAAAACTACTTACCCTGCACTCTCCAAGACCCCTCTTCCTTCCCAGAGGGTCCAGCTCGGTGCCCAAAAGCACAAGGAAAAGCAAATGGTTTGGAAAGAAAAGTTGTTGATGTCTCTTTCCCCCAAAGGTCCTTCAAACAGTAAATGAACACACACAATCTGTGTTTATTTTCCTTTAAATATATTTTTAAAAATATTCTGCCATCCAAAATATGCGTTTTCAATCTTGCTTGCCATTCCCTGGCCATGAGTGATGTATTTTATCCATATTCATAATCATGCACAAACTTTCTATTCATAGCTCACTCTGCAATGTCAATTCTGGCTGCAGGGGGGATTTCCTTGTGCGGCCTGCATACCGTGATCTTTACCAGAGTGCTGGCTCCACATCAGTGTTTGCATTCCTTCAGTGGCTCAGGTTAAATGTAAAGGAATGAGGTACTTTGGTCGTCCTGCAAAAAAATTAACTGCATTTACATGTCCGGGGAGGATAGGACAGTGTGTTCTTAAACTCTTGCTGGCTTCAGGAATGTCTAACCTGATTTCCTGTCATAAATATTTCATTACAAAAAAGACTTTAGAAATATGCCAGTTCAAACTCCGCACAGACCCTTCCCACCAGCTCGCTGCGGCGGCAGAAAACCAGCTGCACAGTGCCCGGTGCCGGGAGGTCACGGGCATCCCTACTGCCCTCCTCTTCGTTCTCAATGTGAGGAAAAGCCATGCCACCTGGGGATTTCTTCTGGGTGGTAGAGGTAGAATTGTGGGTGGCAACCCAGTGTGTGTGCAGAGCTTGGAGAAAGGGCAACTTCAAAGCTGTCTCACAGAGGAAGTATCTGTCCCCATGTCCACCCTTGCTCCTTAGAACAAGCCTTTGATTTCAGGTAGGAATCTTAGTTGGATTTCCCTCCTTTGAGTGACTGCTGCCAGCCCCTTTGCACTTTGATGAGATGACACTGGCTAATCACAGGTTCCTCCTGGCACCCGAGCTTGAAGGGTAGTTACCATGCTGTGTGTGCCTGTGGGCTGATATCTGAGACGATGTGGCCTTTGGAAGTGAGTGAAGCTGCCTCCTAGGTTCAAGCAGTGAGGCCAAGGTATGTCACATTTCAGAGATCTTCACTAAGTCACATCTTTCCCACTTGGAATTGGTTCCTGGGACTGCTAAGTGAACTGAAATGGAGAGGCTATGAAAACACATGCAGGAGAGACTGTGAGGAAGGCCATGCGCGGTTTCTCTGGGGTCCAAGGTCATAACTCTCCCTGGTCTCTTGTTCTTTCCTTTCCTCATTTGGCCATCTTGCCCCACATAAGATTTGCTCCTGTTTCCTTTGCTTTGCTGCTCCTCGGACAGCAGTGTAAACTTTGCGGGAGGAAGCAAAGGGATGTGTTTAAATCCACTAGGAAGCAGCTACAGAGCGCTCCTTCTTCCTGACAGTTGACATTCTTCCAACGTGAAAGAGCAAAATTTGGGTGTTTTTATCTCACACTTTTCAGACACGGTTCTCGGGTTTCCCACAAGAGGAACTCAGGAAGATCCTGTTTTTACTATTAAACTTGGGTTCATTCATGTAGAGTTGTTGCAATGGCTGTTTTGAGTGTTTTTAAACCGACCGACATGAAGTCAATCACGTCAACAAAGGCCAGCTGTGTCAACAGAGCTCAAGAAATTATTGAATGGCTAATTCATTGATAATATTTTATAATTCTTGTATAACGATGGGTCAGTAATGATCATAATGAACAGGTAGTGAAATGTTGATCTACATTTTGTGTATACTGAAGACAACTTCATCAAAAGCCCTAATATTACTAACTTGAGTATGTGTCTTTTCCCAGAACAGGCTTACATTTTGCATCGATCATCAGTGTGCACTCATTCATGCATCTATGAAAGGATCAATGTGCACCTACATTTTTCTGGGAACTGTGTGATACAGAGGATGCAAGGAGGGAAGGCATGACTTTCTTCCTTAGCAGAAAATACAGATGTAGAAACCAACAGATATGACACAATTCTAGAAACCTAATTCTGGAAATGTGTTTAAGGTGCAATAAGAGTAGGAGGTATATATCTAAGTCATATTGGGAAGTGGATATCAGGAGTAATTTCTTTCTAGAATAGAATGGTAGTTCGGTCCTGAATGATGGATGAGATTTACCAGGCCTCGATGGGGTGGAGAGTATGGTGGGCCATTCCTGCTTACCACCATGGGATAGGCAAAGCATGAAGGTAGAAGAGTGCGAATTTGAAGAATCCATAGTTTACCAAGTTTAGAATATTGCACATACTTTGGGGATACCGGGAGTTAAGTGGAAGAATAAGGTTAGGGGAGTTGCTCATGAAATTTTGATGCCACTCTGTAGAATTTGTAATCCATGAATTTGTGATTGCTCCATGATCACCTTCTTGGGGAAGCCAACACAACATTTTATCAGGAGAATGATGCAGGATTTATATTTAGAAAGATAATTTAGGCAGCAACATTGAGGACCATTAAGAAGAAGAGCGAGGCAATATGGACGAGAGAACCTCAGGGATGCTATTAAGTAGCTACAGAAATTGGGTTTCAACATCATTGTCAGCAAACTAACACAAGAACAGAAAACCAAACACTGCATGTTCTCACTCTTTAGTGGGAGTTGAACAAGGAGAACACATGGACACAGAGAGGGGAACATCACACACTGGGACCTGTTGGGGAGTGGGGAACTAAGGGAGGGATAGAAATAGGAGAAATACCTAATGTAGATGACAGGGTGATGGATGCAGCCAACCACCATGGCACATGTATACCCATGTAACAAAACTGTGCTCTGCACATGTACCCCAGAACTTAAAGTACAATTTAAAAAAATAAAAGAAAGAAATTGGGTTTCAAAAAAAAAAAAAAAGGGGAAACCTAAAAGCCTGGATGGGAAAATATAAAGTTCTATGTCTAGTTTGAGGGAGGCATAGATACTTGAGTGAGAAAGATGTCAAGAACTATAGTAAGTCTATACTCTTCTTGCAGGTTAACAATTTAGCCTTCTACAGTTTCATGGGTGCTGACAGCAGCCACAAGTCTCCTGGGTCAGAGACAAAATATAATTTTTTAATCATAGCAATAGCAGAGCCAGAGTATCTGCATTTTTTGAGCCAGTTTCCTAAGGCTCCATGTCTACAGGGGATTACAAAAAGAAAAAAAAAAAAAGGCTGTATGACACTTGCTCACATGGTAGATTTCATTACAGAAAAAGAACCCTGAGTTTAGGGAACACATAACTTCCATCCTGGCCATTAAGTATGCCTGCCGTTTTCTCTACAGAGATATGCTCTATCTTCTAAGACTATAAGCAAATTTCCACTTTGCTACAGAGAGGGATACCACCTCTATCATCACGGCCCTTCCTTCATTCTACAGATATCCTTGCGAAGATAATTTATAGCAATATGCCTTGCGTACAAGACTTGAAGAAATTGGAGATACCCATGAAAAACTCTCCCAAGGAGAAACACATAAGGAAAAAGAAGAAACTAGAATGACTCCCATTGTGTAGCATGAACAACTGTGGCAGTACAGTAGAACAAGAGGAGGGGGTTTGGTTCCATGTACATATCTAAAGCCGAAATGGTAAAGAACTGCCACAATTCTTGTGATATTGAATCTTCAGTATCACAAGGTAGAAATACTGAGTTATATATGACAATGATTAACCTCTAAGTTTATACAGAGTTTAGGGTTCTGTTCTCTGTACTTCACTGATGAAACTCCTTAATCCGTATAGACATTTCTGGAAGAAATTCAGAACTGTCACCAATTTTGAACTGATGACCAGCTTGAACAGCCTGATATGATACTGGTTCTTCTTGCATTGTAAGAAGAGTCAGTGAGACTAGGCAAAATCATTGCAAGAGCAGATTTAGTAGGAAATGCATAATGCAATCTTTGACACACATTATGGGATATGCTTCTCAAATGTTCCCAGACCAAGGATCATAACAGTTAACATTCTAAAGACTTTTCTTAACCACTTGACATCCTCCATGCTAAGAAAAAGAGTATTGAGTTTATAATAGATTGGACTATGGTTTTGGAAACTCTACTATACCCATTCTCAGTCCTACTGTAGCACTGATTTGTCTGAATTATAACTCCGAATATGATAGTTCATTGCTTCTAATAAACCAAACATTTCTTAGGGAGTGTCTTATTCATCTTTTTTTTCCATACTTATTGTGACTATGTTATATGGATTATAGAGAAGTCACTTTATTTTTAAGACTTTTGCAATTTAACTTTTGCATTTTTAAAGCTCTTTTGTCCTGTATTGCATACATCTTGAGTAATATCCAATAAGTCAAATTGTCTTCAAAAATTATGTAAAATGGCTCAAGAATGTTACCTGTTATGATCCTTGGTCTGAGAAAACTTGAGAAGCCTCTCCCACTAACAAGATTTAGAAAATCTTATTTATGTGCCATTAATATTTTACTCTCAGATGAACAAAATTTTCCCGTATGAAAATATTGAATCACTCTAATCCGTATGTTCCTTCTTAAAGTCATTAACGGATTTGGCTACTTTGAGGGAATAATAGGTTGTTTTGTAAAGAAAACAGTGACATCATTATTATAATCTGCAGATTAAGTATAAAATTGTAGTTGCTCTGAAATTTAACAGCCCAATTAGCATTTGTTTTGCTGTTAGCCCTTTTAAAGATACAATCTGTTTACACGTGTTAATATTTTGCAGTTGCTGTAGTTTGCCTAGTTTCCAAGGCTTATGTCACTAAGACCATTACAGCTAAGTAAAGTGATTTTAGTAGTACACAGAGAACAATCAGTGGCTTTGTATACCACCATGACTTATATCTGAAAATCCAAAGCCTAGAGTTTTGCCCTCCGGTAGGATGGTAACCATAAAATTTGACAGCAAAGCAGGAGACAGTGTTTAAATGCTGACTTAGAATGATTTGGAACAGAGTTATGGAGACTTATCAGAATTTTCTTAAATCAGTAGTTCCTTTCTAGAGCATTCACCAATTATATTGGTTTGGTAAGGTTGCTGTAACCAGGTACTACACATGGCACCCTGAATGACTTAAACAACAGAAATGTCTTGTCTCACAATTCTGGAGGCTGAAAGTCCAACTCCAAGGTCCTAGCTGAACTAGCTCCTTCTCTGGCTGTAAGAATGAATCTGTTCCATGCCTGTGTCCTCTTCTGGTGGTTTTGCTGAAGCCTTTGTCGTTCTTTATCTTGCAGACACATCATGCCTATATCTCTGCCTTGATGTTCCTATGGCATTTTCCCTGTGTTTGTGTCAGAATTTTCTCGTCAAATAAGAACACCAGTCCCATTGGATTAGGACCCACCATAATGACCTCATTTTTAATGAATTACTTCTATAAAGACCCTCTCACCAAATAAGGTCACATTCTAATACTGAGGATTAGGAATTTAACATAAGAATTTTGGGGGACACAATTCAACCCATAACAGACATTAATACCAAAATCCCCACTTCACAGCTAAAACCCTTTGAGCACATTTAGCTCTCTTCTCTAAAACCCTTCGTCTCTTTTGAAGACATACACTAGCTAATAAGGAGCAAATAACACTCCAATGAACTTGGTTGATTGAATAATAATTTGTTCCTCAATTTTTATGTTTCAAATGTTCGGGTTTTTGGTTTTGGGGTTTTACTGTTTATTTATTTTTAACACAAGCAAGTAAAATTCCAATTAAAGTGAAATCATAGTTTTGATAGCAGCAGGAGGCAGACAAATGCCTAGGCAGATAGGGCCAGGTCCCCAGTGAAATCACACCTCCAAGCCAAAGACAATTTAAAGCCTAAAGCCAAGCTTACAAGTCAAACTTCCTGTTGGTGTGCTTTTCTGTGATTGGTCCCCAACTTTCACCTATTTTACATGCACCTACCCTTCCCTAATTGGTTTTTTACACTGTCATGCCCACTTTTGAATGGTGCCTTTAACTTTTTTTGCATACTCACAAACCAGTCAGCATGTACTCCCCTATCCTGAACCCATTAAATCCCTGGACCCAGCCACACTAGAGGAGAAACCACCCACCTGGGGGATAGGGGACCACCCCTGCACCATCTCTTCTTTGCTGACAGCTGTGCTGTCACTCAACAAAATTCTTCTCTGCCCTCCTCAACCTTCAATTGTCAGAGTATCCTCATTTTCTTGGTTGTGGGACAGGAGCTCGGGAACCGCTGAACATGGGTAGAAGCTGTAACACAGGCAGGCTGGAGCATGCCCAGCCCAGCCGTGAGCTGGGCAATGTGCAAGCCAGACTCAGCCCTGGCAGACCAAGTACACGGGGCACTTCTTGTGGCAGATAGTGTGACTGAGGGAGGCCCAGGCAGGGGTGTCGCTGGCTGGAGGCCCCTGGCTGGCAAAGTGACCAAAAAAAATCCTGCATCCTTTTGGTGCATTACCATGTCAACTTCCATCTAGCCTATCAAACATCAAGTAAAAGATAATACATTATTTGCTTAGTTATGTATCAGAGTGCCTAGGACTTTCCTGAACACATATCACCTTCTTGGTCAATATCAGTTAACTATTTAAATATAGCACTTATAAATCCTAGGCTCTAGAAATAATCCATTTCTTTATAATCTACACATCATGCTAATTCCCTTACAAAGCCTCCATCCATTGGATCAGAAGGAAATTCCATCTCAATGGGATTCTCGTGTTCTTGTACAGACATATCTTGCTGAACTGTTTCCACCTGATCTGTCCAGGGACATCTCTTTCTAGTTCAGAAAGAAATTCCTCCTTAATTCATTCTTCTCCAAATCACTCCTTAGGACCTCAAATCTTATTTTGAACAATAAAACCTACACCTCAATATACTCAGGGCCAAACTCATGAGCAATTATAAAACTTTTTGCCTTTCTTTTAGGACAAAATAATTTTAGCATTCAAATGTTCCAAAAACACGAGAGATATATTTATTTTTAGACTTCTAGTAAATTACTGAAAAGGAAGAAGACAAGAGAATTAACTTCCCTGAAGGCAGAGGTCAGATCTGGTGAATCTACCTCTCTACCCACAATGAGTTGCTGAATGAATGACAAGCAATACTTTATGGACATTGACATAGTGAAAAGCCCTCAAGGATTTTAAGGAAAAAGGAGAGTGGGGGAAACAGGCAATATTTCAGTTCAAAAGGTCTATGATTTGAAGTGAGAAGACTGCCCTACAGTTAATTGCTTTTTTACCCATTATGAGCCTTGCTTTCTGCAATAGTAAAATTAGAGAATATTTTTCCTATTCTAGTGTGCCAGTGGACAGCTGCCCTTAATTAGCTAATGTATGTCATCAAAAGAGATGGAGGATTTTAGAGAAGAGAGCCAAATGTACTCAAAGGGGTTTAGCTGTGAAGTGGCGATTTTGGTATTAATGTCTGTTTTAGGTTGAATTGTGTCCTCCAAAATTCTTAGGTTAGATTCCTAATCCTCTGTATTAGAATGTGACCTTATTTGGCAAGAGGGCCTTTAGAAAAGTAATTAATTCAAAATGAGGTCAGATGGTCTGCTGAACACTACATTATAAGATGCTATCATAGACAAAATAATGGCCCACCCCCCAAAGATTTCCATGTCCTAATCCCCAGAACTTATGAATATGCTACTTTATATGGCAAAAAGAACTTTACAAATATGATTAAGTTAAGCGTCTTGAGTGGGGAGATTATCCTGGTGGGCCCATTGTAATCACAAGCGTTAATATAAGAGGGAGACCTGAGAGTCAAAATCAGAGAGAGAAGAATGGCAGAAGCAGAGGCTGGAGTGATGTGCCTGGAAGTGGAGCAAGGAGGCATGAGCCAAGGAATGCAGGAGGCTTCTGGAAGGTGGAAAAGGCAAGGAAATAGATTGTCCTCTAGAGCTTCAAGAAGGAGCCACGCTCTGCCAACACCTTAGTTTTAGCCCAGAAGACCTATTTCAGGCTTCTGACCTCCAGAACTTTAAGATAATAAACTTGTATTGTTTTAAGCCACGAAAGTTTGTAGTAATTTGTGACAGCAATGATAGGAAACTAGTCCAACCACTTCACTGACTTCGAAGATATCTGTCTAAAAGCAGTTAGCTAGAAGTTTTCTGGGTGCCGAGAAATGTTTTTCTATGAAACTAGGCATCTTAACCGCCAAATCCAGAGATTATTGGGAGTGCTAAATTATGTAATGCATGAAAATAAAGTTAATTTTTCTGCTGCCTGGTGTATAGTAGATATAGTAGTCATTTTGGTTATCATCATAAATCTGCTAAGATGCCAGGAAGTGACTTCACTATGGGAGATATAAACCAGCCAAAATTGTGGCTAATTGTTGCAATTGTACAGCTACAGTCCACTGCTAGTTTCTCAAACACATTGATCCAGTGTGAAGAGCCTACCCCATGGGAAATTAATGGTTCTGCATCTGCACTCCATGGTACCTCTTCATCCACTAATCATTTTTCTTTTTGTAATTCCACCTGCTATGGCTTGGTTTGGCATAGCAGAAGACCACAGGTAATGTTGAAAGGAGAGGGATGCTGTTCCAGAGTACAGAGGACAACTGGCAAGACAGTTTATGGATGGTATCGGTGATGGCAGAGTAGCCAGCGAAGGGGAAGAAAGCCATATGTAGGCAGTTCATAGGGAAGTTCTGAAGGGACCAGGAGAATGTGCTCAAATTCCATAGTGATTATTTTGGTAGATACTTACAGAGTCAGCTTTCAGTAACATTTTGTCACCAGCTTTTTTAATAAAGAGGGTCAGACCCAGCTAACAAACAGCGGAGTAGGAAGAATACCAAGAAAGTGTGGTATCCTGGAACCCAAGTGAGGCAGGTGTGAAAAAGACAATTCACCATGTCAGATGCTGGTGATCGGTCTCATGAGCAGCCCATGTGGTAGCCTGAGATTTATAGCTGCCACACTGGAGTAAAGCCAATTCATATTTCATATATGTATCAGTTTTATATCCAGGCAGTGCTAGATATTTAGGTATTACACAAAACCTAGCATATAAGTTATTCTCTTTTTCATATTTTCTCTCTCCTAATTGTGGGGGTTGGGTGGTAGTAATGTACCAAACTCATCCTCTCACCTGTACTATTAATTCATTCCCACTTCATCATTCCTCACATCCATGAGACACTCTACACCCAAGTTCCTATGCATACTTTGCTTTTTCCAAATAATATGCCCCATGTACTTTTCAACTTTGTGTCCCCTTTCTGCCTAGCCATCCTTCAACCAACCTCAAGTGTCTCTCCCCTACCAGGTTAGCCCTCTTTCTTCTTTATTTTTGGCTAGCATTTATCAAGGGCAACTGTCTGCTGGTACTGGGTTACCATTTTCCATACATGACCTCATGTAATCCTCAAAACAACCCAAGGAGGAAAGTCCTATTATTACAGAAAAGGCACAAAGAAGATTAGTCATTTGCCCAAGGCTCACTAATAAATAGTAGAGCTTGGTTTGTAGTGAAGTTCTGTTTAATGATTCCAGAGCTAGGAATCTTAACATCTATACCACCTTTCCCAACCATTTCTCCATCTCTTCCCCTCTCTCCCTCTCCACTCCCTACCCAGAGGGTAACTTGCTTCCCTCTGCACACCTGCACCCATTCCTTTCTGGCACTAGTGTGCTTCTATAGTACTTTCCATGTTGTTTGTTAGACAGTTTTATGTCTGTCTCCCTGTTAGAATCTGAGTTGCTTGAGAGCCATCTTTTCTCTTTTCCTCAATAGTATATCTTCTATGCATGGCATAGGGATGGATATATACTAGGTTCTTAGTGTTTGTTGACATGGATCTCTTCTCCAGAGCAAAAAGGCTTACTACGTATTCTAGGCATAATATTGAGCTTAATAGCAAGGTTGTCTCATCATACACAAATGAATTTAGTAATAAGCAGTTTCCTTCTCATTCTAGTTTTACCATGAAATCTCCCTGGGTGGCATCATTTAACTGTTGTTTTTTTAAGCTGGATAAAGTTATTATGAAAAAAAGACAGGGTAAAACTACCTTAGCTGATGTTCTGATGCAATTGATGCTATCAGTAAAGAAGTGCTAACTTTACAAAACTGAGTGTACAGAATAAGTATGTGAGATAAGGCAGGCTGCTCAGGAGATGTCATCCACAGTTTCGATTCCTATGCAACAGCAGATAAACTACTAAAATCAACAGTTCTATTGAATAGAGGGCTGTTTTTAAAGTAAAGAAGGAAAGGTGCCTATATATTTTTGTGTCTCAGGCAAGGACTTCTGGTCCATTAGTCAAAGAGTCAGAATTTTAGTTAGAACTTCATCAGGTGTTGGTGAGATAGCACTAAACTCCTAGCCCTTAACTGAAAAATCATTTATGCACTTTTGTTTGCTAATATGTGAATCATATTCAATTTTTTTTAACATCTATTATAGTAAAATAGGCTACATGAAAGTTCTGTAGATGGAAACACCAACTTCCATTGGCCCTGCCTCCAGACTGGGTCTTGTAAGCCACACCCACCCTGACGGGCCACTTCCTGCTTACAGCCCCACTCTGTGTGATGGCTCTGTGTACCCAACAGCCATCAGCTCTACCCATGCAAGGCCAGGAGACTCCGCATTTTTGTTTCAGAAGTCCCACTGTCTTACAAAAGCAGAAAAATACATTCAACTTCAATTGTTTGGACCCTTCAAAGAATATTGCTATGGATAGATGAGTTTTGGTTCTAAAAGGATATTTACTCCCTGAAGTACTATTTACCAGTTTCAAAATTATTATCTAATTTGAACAGAGATCTTTCCATACAACATTTTATGCTTTCTTCTTCTTGAACCAATAGTCAAACATGGTTTGATATTTTCTTCATGACTTGTCACCGGCGTGAACATTTCTTAATGAACTCCAGTACAAGGGTATGTTTTTTTCTAGGATTCATTAAAATTGACAAGGATTTGGACTCTTGCATTAAGTGACCTGATATAAACTCATTCCCTGCTGTGAATACAGATGTCAGTGAAAGCCAATCTGAATTTCCTTGGATTTGGAAACCACTTTTGTCTACAATAACAACAGATAAGTGGTGTAATACAATAATAACAGGAACATATAGTGTACATGGTAATTAACAGTAAATACAGTTGAAGTAAAGGTCAGCTATACCCTCCAAGAATACTGTACCTGTTTTTTGGTGCTTTGATTTGGTGTGTATTTTATCTACTCACAAGCTGTTTTCCCCCCACCTGGTTTATAACTGTATTTCAAATACATAAGGTTGCCAGATAGGTGAGTTTCTTAATAGATTAGGTGCTGACACAATGAGTTTGTTTACATATAACTGTACAATGATGTTTATCTACAGCATTCAAATGAGAGCTTGTATCATGCAGTGGATAAGAGACCTGGCCTGGCTGTTTGCAAATCCTGACTCAGCCACTTAGCAGCTGTGTGCCTTTTAGGCAAGTCGTTAAATCCTTGTGTGCTGTGGTTATAAAGATAACAGGAGCACCTAACTCATGGGGGTTCTGGGAAGATGAAATGTGTAGAGTCCCTACAAGGATGCCTAGCATATACTAAAGACTTGGCTAATGCTGGTTTTTATTATCATTGCCATTGCAAACAGGATTGTGAATCCTCAGTGTTAAATTGAATCACTACAGGTCCTCAATATTCATGTCCCATCTATAATTCTGCTTCCTGCAAAGACCTTTCCTGAACATAATGAAAATACCAGGGGAGCTTTGATCTACTTTTCTTTTGGTGTTTATGTTGCTGTCCCTACCACACAAGCAGTCATGTGGATACTGGCTCATTTTCCTAATAGGAGGAAATCTCAGGAAAGGGCAAGAACTATAGTACCCATTACCAGCTCCTAAAGCGCTGGCAATGAAGACCAATCAGAAACTAGTATTGAACTGAGAATAAATGAATATTTATATATTGGGCAGCTCTTTCACCCAAAAGCTATATATAAATTACTTCTTGAGGAATGCCCCTATAATGACAATCTTACAGAGGAGAACTTGCCCTGGGCATGAATAATGTTTCCCATGAAAATAAAGTTTTCTAAGCGAGGTTTTGGATTGGCTTACTCTCAGATCTGCAAACCAGTAGAAAAACCAACCACTCAGAAGAATGTGACTTTCAGTAAGAACAGCAGGGCTTTCCTTTCATGCCTAAACTTTTCTCTGGGTAAAGGAAAATCAATACTCTGCAGGGGATTTTCCAGGTTGGTTTTCTCGAATATTGCCCTGCTCGGGCAACACATGTTGACACCCCACATGGAAAATGTTGAAACACTCATAACGGTGCTCTTCCAAGTACATCAAGCTGAAGCCTGTGGGATATTCTTTTGATATAACTATACTTTTTCATACTCTTCCAATTCTCTCAAGTTAAGAAGGAAGGAATGTGGATTAAAAGTAAAATGTTTACCAGTGATAGGCAGTACATATGAACCATAGCTTGCAGATTTTAGTCCTTGAACAGTTCACATTCTGTAAAAATATTCATAAACTCTTAACTGGAAAATATTTTCTGGCTAAAGAAGAAAAGTTACACGCTGTAGGGTGTATGCATTGTGTGATTACTTCTAAAAACAAAAGTCGTCTTTCAGGGCACTTTAGAAAAACAAAAAAGGAATTCATATCAGTTAAAGAGGAAGAGATGACAGGAGGAGCGTTGTTGTTTTGAAGAAAGGGAGGAAATCAGCCCCTGAAGAATATACTACAGATCCATCCAAGTTTCTCAACTTACAAACACCTCCTACTCCCAGCTCCCACCTCCACCGCGCCACGTCTCTGCTTTACCTCCTTTGAGGCTACACTTAACCCTTCTAATCTCCATTATTCCCTCCTTGTGCGATACAACCAAGCTAAACTGGACTCTTCACACCACCTTGTGGCAAAATCCAAAAACTTAGGATTTTTGCTTGTTTCTTTAACTCAGAAGTACTTCCAAAAGCCTTCATGTTATGGTTTGACTATATCCCCACTCAAAATCTCATTTTGAACTGTAATCTCCATAATCCCCATGTGTCAAGGGAGAGACCAGGTGGAGGTAATTGAATCATAGGGGCAGTGTCCCCCACGCTGTTCTCGGGATAGTGAGTGAATTCTTGCAAGATCTGATAGTTTTATAAGCATTTGGTAGTTCTTGCTGGGTTCATTCTCATTCTTGGCAACTTGTGAAGAAGGTGCCTGCTTCTCCTTTGCCTTCGACCATGATTGTAAGTTTCCTGAGGCCTCCCAAGCCATGCTGAACTGTGACAGTTAAACCTCTTTCCTTTATAAATTACCTAGTCTCAGGCAGTTCTTTACAGCAGTGTGAAAAGGGACTAATATATTTCATGTAGCTCTTTCTTTTCTAATTAAACAAGCTTTTCAAAAAAAGCATGGTAAATAACTAAAATTTTCCTCAACCCATTAAATAGTTGAATATATCCTATTTTGTACTTCAGTAGTATGGGTTCTTGTTAAAGATGCCTTATTATTGGTATTTACGTTCTTAGTTTTGTCCTACCGATTAACAATGAACTTTTACAGCATAAACTTCTTCTTCAGTTCAAAAAACTTAAAACAGAACTACCATTACATCAATGAAACAATGATAGTTTAACATATAGAAAATAGTAATAGGAAGCACAAGGAAATGAGCTGTACCTCTGCTTTTGTACAGAAAGTCCTCCTCAAATAGTTTGTAACAGTCACAGGTCTGCCATTATTCCTCTCCCTTCCAATAAAAATCCTACACACATTTGATATCTCCTAGACCCTACTTTGTTTCCAGATTCAGTGACTTGAAAAATACATGGTGTGTTCTAGTTGAACACTGAAGTCCGTACAGGAGCATGGGTGTTTGAAGACTGATTACAACATTTGAATCAGATTCAAGATAAAAGGGATGTGAGCAAATAGCTAAAGGCATGAAGATGTCCATGAATGAAAAGATATGTAAACATTAGGGAAAATAACAGAGATTTCTAGCTTTGGAAGAAAATTTCCAAACTCTCATTTATTAGTAGAGGAGATGAAGAAATACAACTTACGTTACACATGGCTGATTGGTAGTGGTATGGGGTGAGTCAAGATCCTCTGATCTCCAGTTTATTGGACTTTTCTCCATCAGGGAAAGAGATTATTTGCATTTTGAAATCATGCCAATGACAGGAATAGGACAGTGACAGTAATGGTCCCCTTCTAAATCTAGACTTACCTTGCTGCGTTGTTCTAGGTTGCATGTAATACACAGATTTCTGTATATTGGAGACAATCTTGGTGACACAACAGCTCTAATCATAATGGTGAATACAGCAAACCACTTTGTCCAGCACTTTTAGATGACTCAATGAATAAAACAACAAGGGCTACTTTTGGCTTTTTTGCCAGCCACATGAGCATATTTCAGCAGATGATTAGACTACACATTAGTTATGAGTTAGTTTTCCAAACCTGTTTTACTCTTCTGCTTGTAACAACTACAGGCTCAGTCCTTCAGTCTGTAGAGGAAACCTTTGGAGGAGGCTCAGAATGAGGTGCTGATAGATAACGTTCCTCTCAGCACATCTCAGTTCCAGCAAAACCTGTCTTCCCTGTGACTCTTATCTGCTCTACTCTCTCTTTGTCATGGATGTCAATGAAAACTCTACTTAATGTAAAGTAGAACATCACATCTGATTTTTATAATATTCAGCTAAGGAGAATTTCCCACTTATAGTAGAAGTAAAAATTCTCTCTTATTTGAAATAGGACACACTGACCATCTCTTATAAGACTATGGTATTCGTACTTGAGGGGTAAATGTGGGGAAAGACACAGGGTCCTTTGGAATCCGGCAGGCCTCCCAAGCATATGGTGTTACATGATCCACATCACTGTTGTTGAGCACAACAGAGACAGACATGTTGGGACAGCTGTCATTGCGTGATGTCAAAGAAGGGTTTGCTGCAGGCTTTGACTTGACATGCTTTGAAACGTTTCTCAGCTTTTTGGAAGCATTACTATATTTTCCATGTATAACAGATTCATTTTTTTTTTATTATGAGAAAATGTGGTATATGAGAGAGACGACATGGAAAGCTGCCTATGCCTACAGGATTCTAATTCTTATGAATTTCTATGATCAAGTTAGGACCTGAGCCACATCCAGAGAACAATCACCACTCACATATTTTATTATTGAGCTACTAATCTTTATATAATATAATGTGTCTAAGCATTCAGACAACAAAAGCTGAGTTAGTACAAAATAGTGGCCAAGAGACTGGCCTCAGGGTCATAGCATAATAGTTTTCCAATATGTAAAACTGAAATATTTGTGTTTTAGGTTTGTTACAAATATTAAATTATATAATACAAGTAAATTACTTCCATTTACTGACGTAGATGGAGTGTTCTAAAAATATTACCTACAGTCAGCATTATATGCCAACACCTAGGATTAAAAGTGGGAACAAGACAATAATCCACATTTTGTTAAAATCATTAGGGATATTAAAATATTTGAAATAATTTGATTAATTGATTTTTTTCTAACTTGGAAGAACACAGACTTACCCTAAATTACCTTATCGAAACACCTTATTTCACATAAGGTGCCTAGCAAGTAGCTTTGCATATAGTTTGGCACAATTAATGTTTGTAAAATGAATAAATGAATGATGTGTTGCTATTCATCACACAGCATATTATTTGTTCTCTCAAATCCTATGCAAAAATTAGAAAGGTATATATATTTAGCCTCCATTTTTCTGAGGACACATGAGAACCATAGGAAGATCTGTTTGTATATAAGTGAATAAATTTTATTTTTTTGGCCCTCATTTATATGAATGTGGTCATTCCTAGTGATAATTATGTTAGTCATAATGGTAATGTCTTACTTCTGTAAAGAAACTCACAATTTTCAAAGCATTTTTATTTCAAAGCATTTTCTTCCACACACACAAATGAATATTTCATTTAGACTTCAATGGTGAAGTATAGATAGGAATCAATGGTATTACTTTATAGGAAAGAAAAAATATTCAAGCAGGTTGTTACTTGTCTAAGGTCATACAATCAGTAAATAAGAGGAAGAGAAGAGTGTCCACATATGGCTGGCACTTAAGACATGCTGGATATTTGCATGGGTGGATGGATGGATGGATAGATGGATGGGTGGACAGATGGATAGATGAATGGATGGATAGGTGGATGGATAGATTAATTAACCTGCTATAAATATTCTAAGTCTACTGCTTTTTCTGCTACACCAAAACAAAGATATTAAATTACTGTCTTAGTACTTGTGTCTATTTCTAGTTTTTACATCTTTTTTATGTGTTTGTGGTAAAATTATTTACCATTTTTGATTAGCAAGTTAATCTGTATTCATATAACTATTGACACCTGACTATTCACTAGGCATTGGTGAGTAAACAGCTGTGAGTGAGAAAGAGCCTCTTCACGGTATTCATATTCTGCTTGGTTATTGGAAAGCACAGACAAGAAACACTGTAAGAGACAGTGATCCATGGCCTAATATATGCTGTGGATTTTAGCCAGAAGAACAAGCTGCAGACAAGGGACCGTTGTCTGTCCAGTCCATTAATTTAGTGGTCAACTGTAAGAAAGGTATTTGTGATTTTCAAACACACACACAAAGTAATACATTGAGGAGAGAAGATAAACTATGTTATTTCTATGTTCAATAGTAAACATGGCAAATAAACATATGTAGAAAATACACAATTTTTTTTTAAGATGGAGTCTCACTGTGTCGCCGAGGCTGGAGTGCAGTGGCACAATCTCAGCTCACTACAACCTCTGCCTCCAGGGTTCAAGCAATTCAAGCAATTCAAGCCTTCACCTCCCAAGTAGCTGGGACTACAGGCACCTTCCACCACACCCGGCTAATTTTTTTGTACTTTTAGTAAAGATGGGGTTTCACCATGTTGGCGAGGCTGGTCTTGAACTCCTGCCCTCGTGATCCACCCGCCTCGGACTCCCAAAGTGCTGGGATGACAGGCGTGAGCCACCATGCCCAGCCCAAAAATATACAAATTTATATACAAAAAATATACAACAATGATAAAGTGATCAAAACAAAGCATGCCAATGAAGGGGCTAGGGCTATAAAGATACAAGCATTTACTTACTATATAGCTTAAGAATTTTGAAGCACCAGACTGAAGCTTCTCAAAGGCATTTAATACGATTCCACTCAGTTCAGCATACATTGACTGCTTATTACCAGCTAGACATGGAATCTCGGTCAATTTCATCAGTATCTTTACAAACCCAAGGCCCAGCATGCAGTGTGTGCACCATAAATGCTTTCTGAGTGAATAAAAAAACGAATGAATGAAATTTGATGTCCCATCCAAGGAGCTGAATCAGAAACTAAATTCAATCATAATTTTTCATTCTGATTCCATTTCTTACATTAACTATTTTACTTATAGACACTTGCATGTTTCTAATGACCCAAGTTGACCTTAGTTATTTCCTTGCTTGGATTTTTTAAAAATTACTATAACCTTAGTGGCTTAGAGTAACACCCATCAATTACCTCAGTTCTCCAGCTCAAAAGCCCAGGTGAGCTCAACTGGGTTCCCTGCTTAGAATTTCTCAAGGCTGAAAGTGAGGTACTACCTGGGCTAGGCTCTTATTTGGAGGCTCCGGGGGAAGAATCACCACCAAACCTTATTCAGGTTGCTGGCTGAATTCAGTTTCTTGCTGATACAGGACTAAGATCACCTTTTCCTTGCTGACTGGTAGCTGGGAGACTTTTCCAGCTTCTGGAAGTAATCCTCAGCTTACCCTCTCCGGCTTCAGCCAGCAATGTGAAGTCTTTCTCACAGGAGTTGAATACTCCTCATGCTTCAAATCTCTCATCAAATCTCCCTTCTGCTCCCAACCAGAGACAACTCTGTGCTTTCAAAGGGTTTGTGTGATTAGATAGGAGCATCTGGATAACCTCCCCTTTGCCACATAACATAATATAATCACAGGAATAACACCAGGGTGCCAAGGTCACAAGGGCCATCTTAAAATTCTGCTAACCATATTCCCCACCATCTCACACATCCCTAAAATTATCAAGTCCTACAGATTCTCACATTCTCTCCTTTGCATTACTATTACATACAAGTGAACAAAGTGGGTTGGTGCATTCACCATGAAGTAGGAGTGACTAAAAAATGCATGTCTGCCTAGGCAATCACCCAGATTTTCAAGAATATTCTAAATATCCAGAAGTGGAGAGAAAAGTGTCTCTATTTCAACACATTAGATATAGATATATTTAAACTCTGCAGATGAAAACAAACATTTCCACCACCTACTTCTAACCCTGGGTTACCAGTTTATATAATGTCTGCACTGGACTCTGTACAGACTTTTTTTTTTTTAGCTCTTCTTAAAACAAGATTTCTATCTCTATATCTCCAACATTTGGAATTTCTCTGACACCTGTTAAGCCCTCGATTACTGTGTGTTCAATGAAGTAATGACTATATTAACTTTCTGGTTAAAATGGGTTTATGCTGTATATTATCTGCCTATCACAGCAATGTAATGAGAATTGGATATTTTTCATCTCCTTAGATAATGCTCATTGCACTTGATTTAGGACCACAAGAGTGAGTGTATATTTTAAAGTTTATTTTTATTTTTTTTTTTTGAGACGGAATTTCACTCTTGTTACCCAGGCTAGAGTGCAATGGTGTGATCTCAGCTCACCGCAACCTGCGTCTCCTGGGTTCAAGCAATTCTACTGCATCAGCCTCCCAAGTAGCTGGGATTACAGGTGTGCATTAAAGTTTATTTTTAATTGACAAATAATAATTGTATAGATTTATGGGGTACAATGTGGTGTCATAATACATGCATACACTGTGGAATGATTAAAATCAGATGAATAAACATATTCATTACCTCAGATACTTATTACTTTGTAGTGAGAACATTTGACATCTACTCTTACAGCACTTTTGAAAGATATAATCCATTATTATTAACTAAAGTCACCATGCTGTACAATAGATCACTAGAACTTATTCCTTCTGTCTAACTGAAACTTTGTACCTTTGAAGTAACACTTCCCTTGTCTACCTCCGGCCTCCGGTAACCATGACTCTCTCCTTCTAAGAGCTAGACTTTTTAAGATTCCACATATAACCTTTATCATGCAGTATTAGTTTTTCTGTGCCTGGCTTATTTCATGTAGCAAAATGATCTCTAGATTTATCCATGTTGTCATAAATGACAGAATTTCCTTCTTTTTAAGGCTGAATTGTGCTTTTTCCCACTCATCTATTGATGGACCCTTAAGTCACTTCCATATATTGGCTATTGTAAATAATGTTGCCATGATCGTGGGGGTACAGACATCTCTTCAACATACTGACTTCCATTCCTTTGCAGGCATACCCAGAACCAAGATTGCTGGATCATATGGTAGTTTATTTTTAGTTTCTTAAAGAACCCCCACACTATTTTTCAAAATGGCTATACTAATTTACTACCAGCAGTGTACAAGGCTTTCTTTTTCTCTAGATCCTCCCTAATGCTTGTTGTCTTTTTTTTTTTTTTAATGATAGCCATTCTAACAGATGTGAGATGATATCTCATTGTGGTTTTAACTTGCATTTCCTTAACTATTAGAGGTGTCGAGCATTTTTTATGTACCTCTTAGCCATTTGTGTCTTCCTTGGAAAAATATCTATTCAGATCCTTTGCCCATTGTTTAATTGGATTATGTGTTTTCTTGTTATTGAGTAGTTTGAAGTCCTTATGTATTTTGGATATTAGCCCCTTATCATATACACGATTTGCAAATATTCTTCCCGATAACTGTGGGTTGTCTCTTCACTCCATTGTTACTGTCGCTGTGAAGAAGCTTTTTAGTTGGATGCAATCCCATTTGTCTGTTTTTGCTTTGGTTGCCAGTGCTTTGGGGTTATAGCTAAGAAATCATTGCCAAGACCAATGTTGTGGAAGTTTCTCTATATATTTTCTCCTAATACTTTTACAGTTTCAGGTCTTATGTTTACATCTTTAATGTATGCTGAGTTGATTTTTAAATATGGGGTGAGATAAGAGAGGGTGCATCTTAATATGTGAGGAATAATATATGTTCTAGGACCAAGAGCATTCACAATACATAAAATATTTCCACCATTGAAACTGAGACAGCTCAGGGAACAAATCAGCTTTATGACAATATTTATCCATAATTTAGAGATGGCCTAAAAGTATTTATTCTGTGTGTGAAACCACATTTTGAACTTCCATAACCCCCTGAGCTACTCCTTTGAATACTTTACAAATGGCTTCTTCACCCCATCTGAAGCCCAGGTTTCAAAGTATATTATCAATCCCTTATACCCCAGGTGTTTCTCACATGGCTCTTTACCAGTGTGACAATCTTGTCTGATATTATATTTAGCACTAACTTTGAAACCTCACCCAAAATTTGAACATTGTATGTTCTCAAAAAATAAGGTGACCCAAAATTATGGTCAGATGTTGGGGTACAGGCAGGATTAAGAGCCTGAGAATAACTTTGTGGAATTACTGAAAAGTCCCTCAGTCAATTATATAAATGAAAAGTCAATCCACAAAAGAACAGGCAACATATTTTGAATTTCTGAGCCAAATATCCCGCTTCATTTCTATGGACCCTTAGAATCTATTTCTTGCAATAGCAAAGAAAATTCATTTCTGAGCTCAGAAGCTATCAATAAAGAAAGCTAGAACTGCCAATTCTATTACTCCTACTGTACAAAGATGAATGCTCTCTAGTGAATTAGCCTGAGGACTAATTCAGACACATGAAGCTAGGGTGTTGGGCAGGGCACAGTGGCTCATACCTGTAATCCCAGGACTTGAGGAGGCCAAGGCAGGTGGATCACTTGGGGTCAGGAGTTTGAAACCAGCCTGACCAACATGGCGAAACCCCATCTCTACTAAAAATATTTTTAAAAATAGCCAGTCATGCTGGTATGCACCTGTTATCCCAGCTACTAGGGAAGCTGAGGCAGGAGAATCGCTTGAACCTGGGAGGCAGAGTTTGCAGTTAGTCGAGACTGCGCCACTGTACTCCAGCCTGGGCAACAGAGCAACACTCTGTCTCAAAAAAAAAAAAAGCTGGAATGTTGTTATAGTGTCATTTACTATCAAAATTAAAGGACATGGGGGCTTAAATAAAGAATTTTTTTTTTAAATGGTAGTATCTCTCCAGGCTCATCATTAAAACATATAGTTGTAGAGAAGCTGTTTTCCAACAGACATATAAAAATGTTATTCTCTCTTTAATATCCAAATAGTATGTTCCAAAGGGCATTGCACCGGGTTTAGATGGATCACTACCCATTTTCAATGGGCAATTCTCACTTCCTCATTTGAAACTTCAATGCTTTACATTTATAAACTAAAAGGAAACCGACATTTTTAAAAATCATGATGGAAGTTAATCTATTCCTTGTAGCAGAATGTTATAATTTTTATTTTATGACTACAAAACTAAATTTAGTTATCCAGCCGACAATACTATCTTAAGCCAATTGAATGATATTGAGTTCTCAGAAAAATAAATGAAGCAAAATGGGTTATTTTAAAGGGATTGCATCTTACCCCAAAAAAGACAGCTGCTTTTCAAATAACATCAATTGGATGTTTAATATAACCTATTAGGATTTTGTTTTCTGCCTTTTTCGGAGACTTTCTTAGTCAAATATAATAACCAGAATCTACAGTTTGGCTCCCTTCTCTGTGAGCATTCTTATGTTCAATTCCCACTATTTTTAGCTTTATGTAGTTGTTCCAAGAACATACCTTTTCTCAGAAAGCAATATTTTCTCTACCTTCAAAGAGAAAATGTATGAAAAGGTCAGAAAACACAGGGTCCCTAAAACTGGATTTGGCTTGCTTCTCAGAACTTAAAAACAATTTGGTATTTTTAGTCAGGTTGCTCTAAAGAACAAAGACAACAGCAGAATTTGTTGCCATAGCTATATCACTTGACCAGTTGCAAACTGTCAAACATAGACCCCAATCCCATCTACATATTTATGCCCCTACTTAATTAACTTACTTTGTTTTGTAATTAGTCCCACATTTTCAGGCTCTTGCAGTTGAGACTGGGCTTGATCACCTAGAAAATGGTAGCTCAGGCCAGGCATAGTGGCTCACACCTGTAATCCCAGCACTTAGGGAGGCCAAGGTGGCCAGATAACTTGAGGGCAGGATCGAGACAAGTGTGGCCAACATGGCGAAACACTGTCTCTACTAAAAATACAAAAATTAGTCAGGCATGGTGGTGTGCACCTGTGATCCCAGCTGCCCTGGAGGCTGAGGCTTGAGAATCACTTGAACCCAGGAGGCAGAGGTTGCAGTGAGCCGAGATTGTACCACTGCACTCCAGCCTGGGTGACGGTGTGAGACTCTATCTCAAAAAATAAAGAAAACGGTAGCTCAAAACACTCAATTGTCATTTTAAAAGACTTTTCATTTTTAAATAATTGGGATACTCAGCAGCAAATTATAACTGACTGGTATCTAATACTAAGAGAAATCGGGAAAAGCTGGCCAATGTACAGTATGCAGTCACTGCATTTATGTTTTATTGCAGGGATGTGATGAGTTACAAATAAGTAAGAACAAGTGGTGCTAGTATAAAATACCTAGAAATGGCTGACCTCCTTGAGGTCAGGAGCCAAGTGTAATTCACAGGGATGAAAATTATTACAAATGAAAGCTGACCATGGTGACTTCTACTGCCTAGAGATGGAATAGGCATTTGAATAACTAGTAGTGGAATAATAAATCTTTATTCTATTCTCTTGCACTCATAGAAGCTGTTGCAGAAAAGGTAAGGCTGAAATTACAAAGCCTCTGCTATATGATAAGACCCAGAGTAGGTGATTATTTGTTGAGAAAGAACAAATTAACACGTCTTTGGGAGATGAAATGTAGGCTCAGAAGTGAGTGGACGGTGGAAATTTAATTTGCCAGACACCATCAGGTCATGGGTTAGATAAATGGAGGAGCTGGGTAAGCTAGGAAAAGCCTTGATGAAGATGCAGGGGCTGATTAATGTGACCGGACTCGCCAGGGCAACCAAAAGATGTAAGAACAAGGACGGGCAATAATTAATTTTGAAATATTTGCATTCCATAGCTGTAAAAACACTTTGTGTTGCACCTAAACTTTGGTAAAAGTCTGAAAGAAACACGGTGCCACCAGTTGCTCTGGTGAACTCGTAATGATTTCCAAGCATTAGCTCAAATGTCTTCCCTTCTTTGTGACTTCACCTGACCCACCCAACTTTCAGGAAGTCCATCAGAGAAAAGCCATCTCTTTTGGCTCTGTGCTGTCACAGTAAGTACTTCATACATTACTTCCAGAACGTACTTACCTGCACAAGAGTGTTGCTTTGAGAATCTGTCTCATCTGTTAAGACTATAAGCTATTTTTAGTCAGGAGCTTTTCTATTTACTTTTGTAACCCCAAAATCCTAGTACTCTTCCTGGCTGGCCCCTAATAAGCATTTAATAAATGTTGGTTGAAATCAGTCAAGGAAGCCTTCTGAGAATAAGTGAACATTTTATAAAGAAAAAAGGTTAAAAACATAAAATTTCCATAACCTATTAATCAGATAAATAGCTATAGATAGATAGCAAAAATGATTTCATTAAATTAGTAATTAATGGGGACTTTTAATGTTTTATAGGTTGTTAATCTGGACACACAATACTTTACACATGAGTCTCTTAGTGGATTGTGTTGCTATTATTTGTTTTCAAAACTCCACTAGATTTGCAAACACCTTGATGCAAAACTGTCTGGTGTTCCTACATACATACCCAGCAGCTGCACAGGACATGACATGCATATCAAGCGTCTAGAAAATATTTAGAGAAGGATACAGGAAAGGGAAGGAAGAAAAAGGAAAAGTTTCAAAAGAGTGAAAAAAATTCAAAGGGTAAAATTTTGAGACTACAGTATAAAAATATTACAGATATTTGTTTCCCATGAGCTTGGGGGTGTCTAGGCCAAAATAAGGCACGCAGACATGTAGGTTTCCAATTTGGCAGTGATGGAGCCAAAAGGGAACCTGATCCTTTCCTGTCTCCTCCTCATACCTCAGGTGCCACATACGCATCTGACTAACGTCAAAACAGAAGGCTGGACTCCTCATATAAAAATGTGCTGGCGAGCACTCTTGTGACCTTTAAAATCAATCATTGCAAATGGGTATTCAAGCAAGAGGAAATGATCTTCAGCTGGGCAGTTTCTCTTCTACATCAGCTGGCACAGAGGCAGGCATACAATTACAAGCAGCACAATTTTTGTTTTCAGACTGCCTGCCCAAACCTTCCAGTATTTTCCATAGCTTTACTGCAAAAAATAACACTAGCCTCAAGTTTAACAGGATGTGAAAACTCCTTCCATGTCTTGAGACAATTTCCCTCCCATGCTGCAGCTCAGCCGGTTGGTCTCTTCTTACTCAGCTCAGTGCGATTTGCGTAAATTGCTTTAACAGCCAAATATTAAGAGCAAACATTGGTCTTTCTTATTCCTGTGTCCCTGAGTTTTCTCTTCATCCAAGTGCACCTGGCAATTCACCCAAGTCACAAGGTATTGCCTAGGTCATATTTATAAGCCCAGTGTGGGTAAACACAGCTGATCACTGGCCACCAGTTTTCCTTCCTTGCTGGGTCCTTTCCTTTCCCTTCCCAAGGTTGGCTTCCAACTTCCTGCCTTTAGTGGCTCCTTCTGGAAGACCATGTGGAGTGGGATGTCAGGCAGTAAATGCAGGACCTCTCTAGATCTTTAAAAACAAACAGAAAATATGGTTTCTAGAGTAATATTGCTCCTTGGGCATTTCTTCAAGCTCCGGCTTGTGACGCTTATCCTTTTTTGTTTGTTTCTGAATAGTTGATGGAAATGGACAGTTTCTGTTTTTCCTCTAATGAGGACACACACATGCATGCACAGGCTCACACACACACCTTCCCACAGAAAACATCTTTTGTTTGTTTCTTCTTGGAATAGAAAGGAGGAGGTGGGGAGAGGAAGTTGTTTTGTTTTATAACGCATGTTATTTTAAGGTTAAAAAAAAAACTATGTATTGACTTTCAAAAATCATGTATGTTTTTACATAAAAGTATTGGATTACACATTTAATTGCTGAATTATATGATATGTGAATATCTCAATAAAGCTATTTTAAAAATCATCCTGTATCAGAACGTAATTTTTTCCTAAAAGATAAATTTCAAGTACAAGTAAAAGAGGTCAATCAGAAAGGAAGTTAAGTACTTTCCAAAGCAATATTTACCTTTTCCTTAGCTACAGGAACACAGGTGTTGCTGCCGGAACACAGGGATTGTGAAATCCACCCCTAAAAGCCAAAATGGGAACAGAAAAGACTCATGTCATCACTGGGCTTGCAGATTCAGGGAAGTCCACCCCTACTGGCCATCTCATCTACACATGTGGTGGGAATGACAAGAGACCCTCTGCAAAATGTGAGAAGGAGGCTGCTGAGATGGGAAAGGGCTCTTTCAAGTATTCCTGGGTCTTGGATAAACAGAAAGCTGAGTGTGAATGTGGTATCACAATTGATATCTCTCTGTGGAAATTAGCAAGTGTTATGTGATGATTACGGGACTTTATCCAAAACATGATTACAGGCACATCTCAGGTAGATTGTGCTGTCTTGATGGTTGCTGCAGTGAATTTGATGTTGGTATCTCTAAGAATGGGCATACTCCTAAGCACAGCCCTCTGGCTTGCAGGCCGGATGTGGAACAACTAATCGCTGTCGTTCACAGAATGGATTTCACTGAGCCACCCTACGGCAGAAGCAATACGAGAAAATCACTAAGGACGTCAGCACTTACATTAAGAAAATGGGCTACAACCCTGACACTGTGGCATTTGTGCCAATTTCTCATTGGGATGGTGGCACCATGCTGGAGCCATGTGATCATGGGCCTTGGTTCAAGGGATAGAAAGTCACCTGTAAACATGGCTGATGCCTGTAGAATCATGCTGCTTGAAGTTCTGGACTGCATCCTACCACCAGCTTGTCCAGTTGACAAGCCCTTGCGTCTGCCCCTCCAGGATGTCTATGAAATTTGGTGTGTTGGCACTGTCTCTGTGGGCCAATTGGACACTGGGGTTCTCAAACCAGTATCGTGCCCACCTCTGCTTCAGTCAACGTTACAACGGAAGTAACATCTGTTAAAATGCACCGTGAAGCTTTGAGCGAGCTCCTCCAGGAGACAATGTGGGCTTTAATGTCAAGAATGTGTCTGTCAAAGCTGTTCGTCGTGGCAACATTGCTGATGAAAGCAAAACCACCTACCTGTGGAAGCGGCTGGCTTCACTGCTCGGGTGATTAGCCTGCATCCTCCAGGGTGAATCACACCGGCTGTGTATGCCTCTGTACTGGATTGCCATGTGGCTCACACTGCTTGCATGTTTGCTGAGTTGAAGAAAAAGACTGATCAATGTGCTCATAAGAAGCTGGAAGACCATCCTTAAATTCTCAAAATCAGGTGATGTTACTATCGTTGATATGGTTCCTGGAAAGCCGAGTGTGCTGAGAGCTTCTGTGACTAATCTCCTCCAGGTCGTTTTGCTGTTCATAATATGAGACAGACAGTTGCTGAAGCTGTCATTAGAGCAGTGGCTGCTGGAGCTGGCAAAGTCACTGAGTCTGCCTTGGAAGTTCAGAAGGATAAATGAACAGTATCTCAAATACTTATCACCCTAGTCTTTTTTTTTTAGATGGAGTCTTGCTCTCTCACCCAGGCTGGAGTGCAGAGGCACCATCGTGGCTAATTGCAGCCTCAGCCTCCCAGGCTCAGGTGATCCTTCCATCTCAGCCTCCCAAATAGCTGAGACCACAAACATGTCCCATTATGTCTAGTTAGTTATTTTTATTTTTATTTTTTTGGTAGAGATGAGGACCTGCTATATTGCCCAGGACGGTCGTGAACTCCTGGGTTCATGCAATCCTCCCACCTCAGCACCCTAGTCTTAATCAACGGTGGAAGAACCATCGCAGAGCTGTTTGCTTCAATCAGCTGTTGTTTAACAGTAAAAGACTGGTTAATAAACAATGCATCATAAAAACCACAGAAGGAAAGAATGTTTTGTAGAGCATTTTGTTTTTGTTTTCGTGTGGCAGTTTAATTAGTTTTTAAAATTGTTACTTTTTAACGGAAACACCTTGACCAAAAATCTATCACAGAATTTTGAGACCCATTAAAACAAAGTTTAATGAAAAAAAACAATGTTATAGCAGAAAAATCAACTTAGAATGTAACATGTTGTCACCAGCTGATGATAAGTAACCGTATCACTGAAGTTTGCAACATATTCAGTTGTGAATCTAATATTATAGATGGAATACTATCAATAAAAATATTTTTGTGTTTTGAACAAATCCGTCAAGTATAGTAGATACGATGGCCATTGTATGGCCACTATATTTAATTGCAGTGAATGCATTGCAATTAAAATGTGTTCATGTAAATGCTTCTGAATAAAATTTATATGGCATCACTTCCTAAAAACCTTTTTCAGTATACTTTCCCATCATATGGGAGTAAATTTCAAAATCTCTTAATCTTTGTTCTGTTCTGTTTATGTTTCTCCTTACAAATGTGCAGTGACCTCGAAATCTTCCTAAGCAGTGGGAGAGGCTTCTTTTCAACAGGATGGTTTAAAACTAGGTTTGCTAGACAACATGGTTGGCTTCACACCATTGGCACCGACACCCACAGCAGACATCGCTAATTAAAGATGCTAGTTTCTCCTGCAGAGTGTAGATTAGACTCAGCTGTGGAGCTCCAGGCAGCTAGGAAAACCCACCTGTTGGACTGGTTAGAGAGCCGAAGGAAGTCAATTCAGGTCTCCAAAGACCCTCTCATTGTCTTACAAATAGTGGCCTCTATTCTACCACAATCACCGTGAGGGTTCATAACGCCCCGTTTGAGAAACGTGGTCATGACGTGATTCGCCGCTGTTCTTCCATAGTTCTGTAAGGAAAAGAAAAGTTTTTAAACTCTCCAGTTTGATGAGCCAGAGAACTTTCCAGAATATTAATAGTACTGGAAAAGACCCTGAACAGTTAATGCCGTGGCAGGTGGGTCCAAGCGGCTGGAGAAGCAGCACATTCTGTTCCTTTTCTTCACCAGCCAGCCAGACCAAATAGGAGTGGGTCTCCTCTCCGGAGCCACATTCCAGCCTGCACTGGAGAGGTGCCCCTGACACACAGTGTTTCCTATTAGGAAATGTGCTAAAATTAACCGAAGTTCCTCAAGTCCTGGCTGGGGAGGTGGCACAGTCAGCAGAGCTCCCTGTTCCTTCCTCAGCACACTGCTTTCCGTGCTATCTGTAGGGCAAGTTGTCTTTGGCATCTTGAAGGATTTATACTTGTTGTGTCTTAAGTGTGTAACTCACTAGTAATGAGCCAATAGTGGAAATTTCATTGAACAGAGCTTTTTACTCCAGCAATTCCAGGTGCAAAACACAAATAGAAAGGTTCTTTTTGTGAGTTTTTCCTCTCCAGGCCCTATCTGGTGTTTGCAGCCTGAGTCCTAGGAAACCTAACACAGAAATAAAGCCTCCCAGGGTTCATGTCTGTTATCTGCAGGGCCTCCTAACTAACATTGCCCTTCTAGGACAAAGGTGCCTTCCTTTCCAATAAGCTCTCTGCAGGGAGAACGCAGTGAAGGAGCGGAATCCTCCTAGACCAGCTGACAGGTACCTGCTCTCCCACACAGCCTGGTGCAGCTGGGCCTGCAGGCAGGATGCATGCCAGGTGGGACAGCAGTTGCGGTCCTGCTGGCTCCCCAAGAATGGGATTTGGCCTCCTCAGAGAGACTGTCAAAGTCATGTTAGACCTCTAAGGAATGTCCTCACCTACCCCAGGCTGACTCCAAACCCCAGCACAAACTTTCCACTTTGGATCTCCTACCCTCACCCACATCCCCTCTAGTTCTCCCTTTGGTCTGAGGTGACTTCCAGCCCTTTGCTCCAGACTGGCCCTGGTGCCCTTGTCTCCCCTTTACCAGCCTCTCTCTCCTGTTCCCAGGCAGACCCACAAAGAGTCTTGCCTTCTGCAGAAAAAATGTGCCATGTTCTAATGCTTCCTCTCCAGGGCTCTAGTCTTTCTCTGGATTTCTTCAAATCAAGATTCTACTTCCTGGAAAGCAGGAAGTTGGGCCAAGCACAACAACATGGCTGCTGGTAGAGTGACACGCAGGAGAGAAGGTGACGGGTCAGAGGCACCGCCTGGGAAGCTCTGCTCCTCACTTGCCTGCTAATCTTAGGCAAATCTCTTACCTGCTCTGAGGCTTTGTTTTTTCTCATCCTGAAAAAGATTATACTCATATCCCAGGAGTAATTAAATATTCTATTCAAGGCATTCAGAACCGGGCTGGCAAGGCTGCTTCTCAATATTAGTATTACTTGTTACAATGGCATTTATCAAAGTATGTCCTGAAGAAGCGAATCTCATGATTCACTCTACCAAATAGGGCTCAAAATTCAAATATGCTTGGGAAGTTTGAACTGTGAACTGAAGCTTATCCCAGGCCACATGGAGATTTATAATAATCACGGGGAGTCCTTCCCCTGGACAAGTTACTTAACTGCTCTGCCTCCATTCTCTCATTCATAAAACAGGGGCTAACAACAGCATTTTTCCTCTTATTACTTTTGTGAGCACTAAATTTTGTGCCGTATATTAAATATTTAGCAAAATACCTGCTGTATCACATAAGTGAAACAAATGTTAACAAGTAGTATTAGAATTAAGAATTAGTAGTAGTAGTAGTAGAATTAAGTAGTAGTAGTAGTAGAATTAAGTAGTAGTAGTAGAATTAAGTAGTAGTAGTAGAATTAAGTAGTAATAGTAGTAGAATTAAGTAGTAGTAGTAGTAGTAGAATTAAGTAGGATTACAGTTTATACTACTACCACTATTTAATGAACTGAAAATTCCTAAAATTAAAAACAACAAATAACACCATCTTTTTAATGTCGCTGAAATGAGTGTTTTGCAAACTTCATTAGGCCAGGGATCTCTTTTCTGGTGACCAGTGGGAAATGCTAGCTAAAGAATTAAACCTTTGAGAGATATTTGGTTTGGAACAAAAAGCACCCGAAGATACTGTGTCTTGATCCAAATAACTTTTCAGCCTCTAGGAATCCCCCCTGAACTCTCCTTGGCATAATGGTTCATGCTGTGGGAGAAGACATGAACAAGCAGGGGAGCTCCCATTTATAAAGCCATCAGGTCTCATGTTGAAGATGGCATAGTAATGCCAGAATTATGGGCTTCAGTGTCCAAACGAGAGAGCTGAGCCCCAAGAGCATGGGTCTAATGCTCAGATGGAACAGAGTCTAAATCCTCACTGAATATTCTTTATCATTTTGGAGGGGTAAATATAAAGAAATTATTTAATCTCACTAAACTTCAGTGTTCTCATTTACAACATTGAAAATAATTGTGCCTACCTCATAGGATGGTTATCTAGTATAGTAAATGGCATATGTTAACCTCAATAAAGTCTGTCTCCTATTAGGCTGTTCTCATGCAGCTAATAAAGACATACCCAAGACTGGGTAATTTGTAAAGAAAAAAGGTTTAAAGGGCTCACAGTTCCACATGGCCAGGAAGACCTCACAATCATGGCTCAAGGTAAGGAGGAGCAAAGCCATGTCTTACATGGCGGCAGACAAGAGCTTGTGCAGGGGTGCTCCCATTTATAAAGCCATCAGATCTCATGAGACTTAATCATCACCATGAGAACAGTATGGGGAATCTGCCCCCATGATTCAATTATTTCCACCTGGCCCTGCCCTTGACACATGGGGATTATTACAATTCAAGGTGAGATTTGGGTGGGGACACAGCCAAACCTTATGGCATTATATCAGTAGAATCTTTATTATTATTCTAGATTCTCTGCCTGACTGGTAAGTGACCTTTCACATGATACACTTGAATGCCTGGAAATGCCTCACAGACTTTTCATGGTTGAATGAGGAAATGGACAAGAAGAGTGTGGCCTTGGAAAATGCTCAGTGGGTAGAACTCCATTGCTCCTGCTGGCTTGGAGGACAGATAGTGTATTTCATTTTTCACTGCGCCTCATGCTTCTTGTATGGAGACATTGTTTTGATCAGACTATAAATCAGCCTCCCAAGTAGGTGGGACTACAGGTGTGTGCCACCATGCTCAGCTAATTTTCATATTTTGTGGTAGAGACGGGGCACCATGTTGGCCAGGCTGGTTTCCATCTCCGAACCTCAGGTGATCCGCCCACCTTGGCCTGCCAAACTTCTGGGGTTACAGGTGGGAGCCATCCCACCCAGCCTAAATTAAAATATTCTTATGTGAGGTGTGCCTTAAATTCAATCTCAAAGTCCTCAACTTGAGAAAGCAAAATCCTATGGGTATTTTTAACTATTTGTAATTGGCACATAAGGGGGTTGCACATATTTGTATGGTATAGCATATTTTGTTACATGTATACCATGTATGATGATAAAAATAAGAATAATTAGGTCATCTATCCCCTTAAATATTTATCATTTCTTTGTTTTGGGAACATTCAAAACCCTCTCTTCTAGCCATCTCCTATGTATGTTTTGTCCTGCAGAATCTGATCCTCCCAGAATTAGTCTGCCAATTTCCAGGCCCTAAATAGCTCTCAGAGCACTGCAGAACGGCTAACAGCAGTCCCCTAGTGTAGAAGGTGGTGTCACCTACTTTGTTCTGAAGATTGTGTGCTAAGGTAATTAAAAGGGAAACTTCTCATATCTGAATGTCTTAAGATCTCAAAATTCTGCTTTCTATAACAATTCAGAAGGAAGAAATAAGCCTCATAGGATGGCTATAACATGCAAACAATTTTATATTAAGTTAAATTTTCATTTATATTCTCTTTATTGTAGAAATTGAGAAATAACAAAATAAGCCATAGAAGTATACCACCTTTGGGGAAAACTAAATTAATATGTAGTTTATCATTAGATAAATTTACTTTGTTGAACAATCTGATTCATTTTTTAAACAATAAATTATAGTAGGTAGTTATCTGCTTCATTAGTCAGTGCACTCCTTGAAAGCAAGGACTTTACCTTCCAGTATAATAAAATTCCTTTAAGCACATATTGAAATTAATGTAGAAATGTATGTACATTCATATAGAAATTAATGTATGCAGCTTTCATTGCCTACCCATCTATTTCATGAGAAGGACCATATCAGAATTCTAGCAGACAGATAATATAAAATGAAGCTTCCTATTTACTTAAAAAAATTAATGGAGCCAATATGTTTCCATTATGCCAGGCACTTGCTAAGCATTCAGATTCTTGAGACTGAAATTTTTAATTTAGCAGCATTTCTTACAGATGAACATGAATAATGAATTTGGGTCCATTTTATTGTTTGTTTAATTGTTTCAGTTTGAAGTGAATAGAAATATTTGGCTTTGTTATATTTTTCAATATATTCCACGAATGTACACTGTGAAGGAAACACTGGGTCTAAAAGCAATACTTCTAACAGATTTCTTTTAAAAAACTGTAGCAAGATAGCATTTCTTGTCTTTATTATGCAATAATAATAGGAAATCCTATCAGTATTGCATTTGAGATTCCTATGCAGATCCTCAAATGTCCACCCAACCATATTGAAGTCCTTAATATCTTACTTTGGGTTGTTTTACGAAAGAAATTTACCTCTCTTTTTGCAAAGTGCCAGATCTACCACAAGAGGGCACTGTGCTCCTAATTCACTCCAAAAGAAGCAAACATCTCACTTTGAGAAACAGCACTGTGTCCTTATTTCAGAAGATTCCAGCTGCTGCAAAAGGAATGTTTGCGCCACGCGTCTATTGCATTTGGATGGAGATAAAACAGGGAAGCCTTAATGAGTTCAGTAGTTCCAAAGGCAAGAAAACAAATATGACAACTATTTACTGGTTTGTCGCCACTTCAAGTCGCCACACGATGGCGCCTCTTCATCAATTATAGCTGCGCTGCGGTAGGGAGCATGCAGAAAATTTCTGTCCTAAAACCTGGAGTTGACAATCAGCAGTGTCATTTTGAAAATAGAAAATGTTTTTAACCTAAGTAGAAGCTTTGTGGAGAAACTTTGCAACAACTTAGTTTTCTTTTTGCCTCAACTTATAAAAATTTTCTTCTTTTAGAGAAAGTTTTAGATGATCGTCTTCTGTTAGAGATGATCAAGTGTTGGCTCAATGAAACAGAGAGCTATTTTCACTGTATCTGGGGGATTTTCACCAGTCCCTGAGCAGAGGCTCCATTCAATGTACAGAATTCTCAGCTGCACATTGTCACTTGGTTAACCACTACTAGGTTAAAATTTTCTCAGCAAAACTAAAGGAAAGCTTTATTTTAAGCAATCCATCCGTAACGATCCACCTGCCCAAGCCATGAAAAAGATAATTTTTTAAGGAATATAATTTTATTACCCAGCGTTGCAGTTAGGTTTTCAATTATGCAGAGTTTAGCTGGATAATTTTCTAACTCCTAATACTGGCTCTCAATTTGCATTCTGATTTTATAGTCTTGTGAGCTTGAGACATTTCTGGGCTGTACTGCAGAACCTGGAACCTCTCTTTGTCACATTAGAGTGGTGCACTCTCTCAAAAGACAAAAGAAGAGAGCAGCCTGGTGTCAGCAGGTTTATGTAAGAAATGCAGATTGATACGATGTCACAATAAAACTACTGGTGAGGGTCAGGTGTGGTGGCTCATGCCTACAATCTCAGCCCTTTGGGAGGTGAAGCAGGTGGACCACCTGAGGTCAGGAGTTCAAGACCAACCTGACTAACATGGTGAGACCCTGTCTCTACTAAAAATACAAAAATTAACTGGGCATGGTGGTGCACCTGTAATCCTAGCTAATTGGAATGCCAAGACAGGGGACTCAGTTGAACTAGGGAGGTGGAGGTTGCAGTAAGCCAAGGTCGTGCCACTGCAGTAAGCCAAGGTCGTGCCACTGCACTTCAGCCTGGATGACAAGAGTGAAACTCCACCTCAAAAGAAAAAAAGGACTACTGATGGGTATCTTTAAAAACTTACCACATTGGTTTAGTTAATAAATTGTGAATGCTCTAGGCTCATCCTCTAATATCATGCTTCAGTGGGTATGAGGTGGGGGCTGCCAATATTTATTTTTACAAAATGTGCCAGGTGATTCTGACTCACTTCCAGGCTTGGGGACCACTGACAAGGAAACTATGGTAAAAGAAAAGATGAGAGATAAGAAGAACTTGAGTTCTTGAGAACTTCTAACAGTGAGGATGGCAGGAAGCATTTAAAACACAGGATCAGACAGATTGTGAGGACTGGATAAATGAATGGAATCTATGATGATTCTAGGTTTCTGGCTACGTGAGTGAGAATCCTGTGGTGCCAATTCACTAAAGCAGGAAATAGATAAAAACATAAAATTAGAGCTTAAGATGAGTTCTGTTAGAGATATAATACATTTGAAATGAACGCATAACTCCAAGCTGCTATGTCTAGTCCAGTTTAGAGGTCAGGAGTTAACAAGATACAAATAATGGTGAACTCTGGGGAGACAGCAAACTGCTGACCATCACTGACATTTAATCCTGGAAGCTTCTGAATCACAAAAGACATATTTATGGTCAGCTCAGAATTTTTTAATTAAAAAATATCTTGAAGTCTCTACTTGAGACTTGTATTCTCCCATTTGGCCAAAGATCCCTTTATTTCAAATGTTCTTACAATCAACAAGAATGCTTTTCACATCACCTTCTTGGCCACCACAGTTACTGAATTTGCCAGCCCAGATATAAGGAATGGACAGGGTTTGAGAAAAACTGAATGTTTGGGAAAAAATGAGGAGAGAGAACATAAGCAGGAGAGAAAAGTGTGAAGCAGAAAGAAAGTTGAGGCAATCATTCTGTTAAATGCAACAAAGGAGTTCAGTGAGACTGGTCTCAGAAGCAATTTGACTTTTCATCTAATAATTCATGAAAGAGATGCATTTATTCAGCAAATGTTTCTTGAGCACCTTCTCTGAACCTGGTAGCATGTTAGGACAATAACAAACAAGACGGATGTAATTGATGTCTTCATAAAATGTATAGGCCAGAGGACATGGAAAATATAGAGGGAATATACAGAGATGAAACCCATGAAAAATGTGAGTACCTAATGCTATCAGGGAATAGATGAAGAGTGTCTGGGACAGAATCCTAGAAGACAGGACATCTACTGCTGGCCCCTTCTGCTTGGGTAGACGGCTTCTTATGGCTAGGATCAGTCTGGCATAGCCTTTGGCCTTCTGCTCTTCTTTTTCTCTGCACATTCTCCTGGTCTTGGTGTTGCTTTTAAACCGGTCCCCACCCAATGGGTGGAATCTTTCTATCCCTGCTCTGGACCCAAGGAACCCCATTAACCAGATAGATAAATGTTTTCCTTCATTTATGAAAAGGGGAAGAATCTGAGTGGAAACCAAGTCATTTCAGATATTAGCCAATATGAGCTTTTCAACATGTAAGCTTATCAGTTTCATGAATATTAATTTAGCATGCTACATATTGGCACCAGAAGTCTGAAATGAGGAGACAGAGCTGAGATTATGGGAAAGCCAAGGCTGCTAGGATTCACAGGAAGAGTCAGAGAGAGGAGACAGATACACAGAGAGAAAACTCCAGGAGTTTTCCACATTAAGTATTCAGTTGACTACGAATGATTTCATGCAGAAGCCAGGAAGAAAACCACCTGAAAAGACTAGAGGGAATGGTGCCTGGAAGTCACACAAGCTGGGAATAATGCTAGTGCCTGTTCCCGACAGCCAAAGTGAAAAACTCACAATTTATAAGGTAAAATACTGAGATGGGTTTTGCTTCAGCAGTGGGAAAAAATTAACCCTAGACTAAATACTGTGATTTTCACCAATACAAGCAGATTTGAGGATTAAACTGTTTCCGAGTAACTTAAGAGTGTTCCAGAATAAAGTTCAAGAATATTTATAGTAATATAAAAACATCTGGCAACCAACATGGTAAATCTTTACATGTCTGGCATTCAGTCAAAAATTACTGCAAAGAATTTTTGCATAGAAGCAGGAAAATGGAGTCCATAATGAGAGAAAAAAGTCAGACAGTTGAAACTGACCTAAGATGTTGAGGTGATAGAATTAGTAGACAAGGGCATTATAATAGTTATTATAATTGTATTTCAAATGTTCAAGACACTAGCAGAAAGACTGGGAATGTTAAATAGAGACACTGAAGATATTTAGAAATTCAGTTTAAATTTCTAAAGATGAAAATCACACTGGGTGGTGATACGTACTGGTGATATTGCTGGAAAAAGATTGACTTTAAAGGCAGCTATCAAGATTATGCAAAATGAAACACAGTGAGAAAAAAGTCTTAAGAAAACAAATAAAACACCACTTAACTATGAAACAATGTCAACGTGCCAGATGTATTAACTGGAGTCTCTGAAGGAGGAGGATAGAATTAGACAAAAATATTTGAAGGAATCATAGGCAAAATTTTCCAAATATAATGAAAAACTATAAAACCCAGATCTGAGAACCTCGAGCACAAGAAACATGGAAAAAATTGCAACGGAGCATGTAATAATCCAATTGTTTGACACTAATGGTCAATAGAAAGCAGAGAAAATACCCATTACATACAAAAGAACAAAGATAATGATGACAACATATTTTCATCGGAAACAATATGAAAGAGTAACATCTTTAAAACACTGAAAGAAAAAACTATGCCTAGAATTTGCTACATGGCAAATATATTTTTCAAAAATAAGGTTAAGTAAAGATTTTTTTAGAATACAAAAGCTGGAAGAATTTATTACAGGTAGACTTTCACTGCAATAAATGTTAAAGGAAGTCTGACAAGCAGAAGGAAAATGATACCAGATAGAAACCTGGATGTGCACAAAGGGATGAAGATCATCACAGTATTGCTAATTGCATGGATTAAAATAAATGTGTTTGCATATTATTTAAATTTATTTACAGATAATACAGCTTAAGGCAAAAATAATATGTGTCATGGGGTTTATAACACATGAAGAAGTAAAATATATGACAAAAATAGCAAAAAGTTCTCAAGGGAAGACCCTTTTCCCTTTTGTAAGTTATTATTGTGTGTAAAATAGTAAAATATCACTTGTAGGCAGACTGTGATAAGTTAAAGGTGCACATTCTAAACCCATCAGCAACCACTAAAATAACACAACTAAGAGTTATAGCCAGCCAACAAAAGAAATAAAATGGAACTATACATAACACTCAATCCAAAATAAGGCAGAAAAAGAAAAAAAACAGAACAAAGGACAAACATAACAAATAGAAAACAAGATGACAAATTTTAAGCCAACCACATTAATAATTGTATTAAATATAAATGGTCTAAATACCCCCAATTAAAAAACAAAGAACCAAATTATATATTTTTTTAAATCAAGACCCAACTATATACTGCCCAAAAGAAATTCACTTTAAATACAAAGATAGAAATCAGTTAAAAATGTGGAAAAATATATAGCACTAACCAATATCAATGTAGTACGTGAAGGTTATTTTATTATGAACAGATGTCAGCTTGTTCATAACTGTAAGACAGATGAAAAGAAAACTTTGTTAGCATGTAATCACATTTTATAGCATCTACTAAAGGAAATGAGCTCCTAAATTGGAGAGCAGCAGTTTGCATTGTTGATACTCAGCCACCAAGAGAAAACATTGTTACTCTTTTGTCCAAGTATATACTGATAGCATTCTTCAAGTGATGCTTAAGTTGGTTAAAAAAAAAGAGAGAGAGAGAGAGAGAGAGAGAGAGAAGGCCTGGCCTCTCTTTGGAAAACTGTTCTGTAGAAGTTCCATCAACCCTAACAGTGACACTGGGATGCAGGAGCAGACTTAGGGAATCTGGAGTGACCCTTAAACCTCGAGCCAAAATGGGTTAAAGGTAGGAAAGGCAGCTCAAAGGGCTCCACTGATAAAAAAAACACCTCAGCTTCTGTCCTCGCCGTGACTGCAGCTGTCCCTGAGTTGGAGCCAAGCTAACGTTCTAGATTATGTTTCCTAACTCTCATCCTGAAATGAAACACCCTCCTAACACCTTGTGCTTTTCCACGGAGAACAGATCATAATTCTAATAAATTATTTATTTGTGTGATTTTTTTCAGCATATACATAGTGAATTATTTTTACTTTCATTATTTTAAAAATATGCATGTATACTTTTTATTTTGGAATAATTTCTCACAAGGAGTTGAAAAATTAATACAGATAGCTCTTTTGTATCTTTCTCCCGGCTTCCCCTCATGATAACATCTTACATGAACATAGTACATAGTCAAAAGCAATAAACTGACATTAATACAATAAAATTAAACTTTAGACCATATTTTGATTTCATTAGTATTTGCATGTACTATTGTGGTGGGAGCAGGGGGCAGTGCAGGTTATGTATTTCTATGAAATGTTATCACCTAAACACAGTCATGTAACGAACACCACAATCAAGATATAGAGCTCTCCTACTATGTAGGATCCTCCAGTTCCCCTGATTTCTTTCTGTGTCCTAATCAAAAAATCACAGAATGAGTCAGGCACCATGGCTCGTGCCTGTAATCTCAGTACTTTGGGAGGCCAAGACAGGAGTTCTAGACGAGCCTGGGCAACACAGCAAGACCTCCATTTCTACAATTTTTTTTTAACTGATGGGCATGGTGGCATGCACCAGTAGTCCCAGCTACTCAAGAAGCTGAGGTAAGAGGATCACATGAACCCAAAAGGTTGAGGCAAGGCTGCAGTGAGCTATGATTGCACCACTTCACTCCAGCTTTGGTGATAGAGAGAGATCCTATCTCTAACTCAAAAAATAAAAAAAATACAGAGTGCCTTGACGACTCCGTGACACAGACAGCTGTATGTTTTCCCCAGCAGGTTTGAACCTACATCAGAGCCTTGAACATTTTCAGGTACTGACTTCAGCACTGAAAGGCATCCAGGTTGTTGTATAAAACACTGAAGGAAACTGGCCCTGGCTCTGAGCCAAATCCCTTTAATGCTTGTATAAACTCCCTACCCTGATCCCCTTGCTGCAGACATACCCAGGCAGACCACTCCCTTTCTCTCGCCACATGTGAGCATGTTTCCTTAATAAATGCTTTGCACTGATCACCCAGCGTTTAGTGCTTCTCTCTTTGGAACACCAACCGGCCCATCTCTGGACAGTTTGGGGCACTCCCTTGTGAAAAGTCCCCTGGCACTGCTTTTGGGGAGATGGCAGCTGTGGGTTCAACAGGGCAAAAAGACACCACCACAAAGAAACTTCCTCATTTTATTTCTTTATAATCAAATCCTAGCCCAACCTAATCCCTGGCAACTACTCATATGTTCTCCATGGCTGTATTTTGTGATAATATTATGTAAATGGAATCATTCCTTCTGTAACCTTTTGAGATTGTCTTTTTCATTAAGTGTAATGCCATTGAGAACTATCCAAGTTGTTTTGTGTGTCAATGGTTCATTCATTTTTATTGCTGAGTAATATTTCATTGGTGGCATGTACTCCAGTTTGTTTATCTATTCATCCATTGAAGAACATCTGGTTGGTTACCAGCTTTTAGCTATTATTTTTAAAGCTGCTATGGGGATTCATAAAGGTTTGTATGTGAACATAAGGTTTCATTTCTCTAGTATAAATACTCAGAAGTATGATGGCTGCGTTGTACAGTAAATGCTTAACTTTATAAGGTACTGCAAACCTTTCTTCAACGTGGCTGTACTATTTTATATTCCCAGCTGCAATGTATGAGAAATCTACAAATTAATACTTCACGTCCTTATCAGCATTTCCCAGGTTTTTTTTTTATTTTAGTCATTCTGATATATGTATAGTGATAGTTGTATTATTACTGTTCATTATATTTCTCTCCAGTAAGGCTGTTCTAGAAGGTCAGAAAATGTGTCTTATTTATGGCCTAGCAAACACTGGCACTCAACAAATATGTCTGTCTAGCTGAGAGAATGCAAGAAAAGACAAGGAAATGAATGGAGAAATGGAGCAGTAGAAAGGAAAAGTGGGGAGGGAACAAGGAAGAAAAAGACGAGCGGAGAATCTGTGTGTGAGGGCCACAGTGTTTGCTCACACGCTAGGCTGCTGCTCTGTCTGTGAAGCCAGACTGCTGAGCCCTACAGGAATGATGTGTTTCTGCAGCAGCCTGGACATCTGCCCACACAATGGGCCTTGCGTTCTTTAAAACCAAATAAGGACCTCAATGATATGTCACCTCTTCTATTCTTTAGTCAAGTCACACCTGCCACAAAAAGGGAGAAGGAACATCTCCTATCTCTTGACCTACTATTCCATAACCTTGCTGATTAATCAGGTCCATCTCTAGTTGCAGAAGACTGAAAGAAAACGTTTCTCTTGTGTATGGGGGTAGGTGAGAGGGGCATTTTAAAATCTGAATTCTGTTTTCCCTCTTGTTAATCCATGGACTCTCATTTTACACTGGAATAAATGTTATGCTGCTTTTATGGATACCAGGAAAGAATCGTTGAATGCAAATGACCTTGAAACTCTTGGATGTGTAGTTCATGCACATATATAGGGCTAGCCTAGCAAATGGGAGAGGAAGTTGTCTTCAACTCCTTTTTAGCATCCATTGTCTTTGCAGGTAGTCTTGTTCATTCTTTCCCTGGAGTATGCCAACTAGTTCATTGCCTCCGGCCTTCCTATTTTTACCACATTCCCGTTGTATTTCTTCTATCTCAGGAAGAAATAACACTAAGATTTCATGTGTAACCTTTCCCATTACCAAATAATGACTATCCAATTTTGGAATTTCAGGTAGAAGCCTGAAATGAGCAATGGTTTATCATCTATGCTGTAGGCTTCTGAGTTCATGAAACTAAATCACATGAATGGTTATCAATTTTAACGAAGCAAGCCCTGCCTATGAGACGTAGCCTCAAGCTAGTCTTATCGTTCTGTTTACTGTGTTTTTCTACCAGCAATAAAATGGCCCATGAAAGAGCTTTATATGGAAAAGCTTGATTTATTTAATGTGACATTACATGCTCTATATCACTTTGATACAAAACACTCTAAATTCTGATTTTTTAAGAGTTATAAAAAGCATATTTATACTAAGCTCCACTTAACCTATTGGGCTTTTGGCAACCTATTTTTTAAGAGAAAATTTTAAAAATATCCTTGGAGATTATCTAAAATTATGCAATTTCATAGTAATTCAACTAATATTTCTAATAAAATCACTGTCTGCAATTGACTGTACTAAAAACTTTACAGGGGTTACAAAGAGAAATGTGAAAGTTTTTCAGTTAAATCATATTAAATAGTCTAATACACATAAATTTGTAAATAATCTTTTTAAGATTTTTTTTTTTTTTTGAGATACAGTCTTGCTCTGTCGCCAGGCTAGAGTGCAGTGGCGCAATCTCAGCTCACTGCAACCTCCAGCTCCTGGGTTCGAGTGATTCTCCTACCTCAGCCTCCTGGGTAGCTGGGACCACAGGCGCGTGCCACCATGCCCAGCTAATTTTTTTGTATTTTTAGTAGAGACAGGGTTTCACCGTGTTGGCCAGGATGGCCTCAATCTCTTGACCTCGTGATCTGCCTGCCTCAGCCTCCCAAAGTGCTGAGATTATAGGCATGAGCCACCGCACCCGGCCTTTAAGATGATTTTTAAAATTAATATTTTGTTCTAGCTTCTTCATTGTACTTGGGTCAACTTTAAATCAATCATTTGTTCACTGTAATGAAGTATGACAAAGATTTAATGTCAGTTCTTCATACGAAAATAAGTACTAAAGGTACTATTACCTGGAGACTAAGCATTGTATAAGTTTCAAGAGCTTTTCGGTTGAGATGCAAAATTAGTTACAGTACAGAACCAAGATTCTCCTTCTTTACTACCGTATGTTCACCAATCCCACCTCTCTTTCACTTTTGTAGGAGGAGTGCTGAGAATAATAATTTATAAATTAGGTAGAATTGAATCAATCCAAATTACATAAAAATAATATTCTTATCAGAGATGCAAGCATATCTTACTAAAGAAAGATAAACTATTAGATGTAAATAAATTCTTATATATTTAGAAGAGTTTTTCCACTTAAACAAAATATTTTTTTAATTCTTCCCTTTTTTTTTCTACAAAGTGCATCCTTACCACTGCTCACAATCAGCTTAAGCACTTCTTAAGTTGTTGTTAAAGAGTATATTTTCTTAAAATAACTAATATTTCTAAATATACAAAAATGTATATCTTTTCTATACTTTCTATAATGTAGAAAATACGATAGTTTTAAAAATGCCACTAACAATGGCAAAAACAATACTTAATTGAACACAATATATATGTCAAAGATTATGATAAGTAAATATGTATACTATATGTGAAAAGAAATTATGCCCCATGGACTTCAGAACTGATGCTATGTTAGCTAAGTAAAGAGGACTCAGAAATAAGAGACTTTTAAAAAAATTATAACTAGCCTCTGTTTTATTAACTGGATTTTGTCATTAGGTTTCTTGTTCACCAGTGTATTTCAAGTATGTAGCAGAGTGGTTCAAGGGTGAATGATTGATGAAAAGTTAAAATTATTTAAAACTGACAGCCTCCAGAGAGGGCTTAGTAAACCACATTGCTCATTTCTCCAAGTGCACTGCTCATATACGGCTCCTGTCTAGGGAAAGGAAATTGTCACAGTTTACTCCAAACCCTATGGTTTTGTAATTTGGAGACGATGGAGTGTTAAAAAACACAATTCTTCAGATGATGATTAAATGGTCTATGGAAAGCAATTCCATTCTTTTCAAGTCCAGTATCCCATCTGAGTGATGGTGCTTCTGACTCTAGCCAGATTAGCAAATGACTGGGCATGTTCATTGGAGAATCCTCATTTGGCCTCGGAAATTCTTACAGGGAGCCAGTGATGTAGATGCAGGGGGTTCTAAGGTAAAAAAAAATCCTTTGCTTTTTCTGTTTACAAAGTGCATTCTTACCACTGCTCACAATTGATGTAGGCACTTCCTCAAGCTGTTATTAAAATAAAGAAGAATATCTTCTTAAAATAACTAATGGACTAAACAATTCAAAGATTAGCAAAAAATTCTTAACACAATTAGAATTAAGGCTGGAAATTAAATTTACAAAGAAAAAATTGAAGATAAAAGAACAGGATGTTAAATATCTAAATACAGTAATCTCAAAACAGAAGGTGAAGTATAAAATGCAAGCTACAACAAACTAAAAATTTAAGTGATTTCAAAAGAGGCTTAGAATCACTACCGTAAAGATTAAGAGACTTAAGATTGATCTTAGAGCTTAACCCTCAAGAAGAATCATTTTTAAATTATTTAAAGGCTGCATATGGACTTCCTGAAGAATCCATCTGTACAACCACATGTCACTTAAGCAAAGAACAGACATTAGGAAATCTCTGTTAATCATACAAATGGAAGATTTTAAAATCTTTAAAAAGCTTAAGATAATTTGAATTTAGAATTAGCAAAAAATAAAGGTAATAGGGAAAGGAGTAGGTAGAGTCAGAGCTGGGAAGGGTGAGGGCAGAGCTGGGAAGCCAACGTTGGCAGGATTTATATCAGATAGGCAGTAGTCCATCTAATGGCTGTAGGAGAGAAACACTTCCCTTGTCTAATATACAGAGCTCTCCTCTCCCCTTTATTTCCCGTGTCATTCCTTATTTTCAGTTAATATATTTAGTTTTATTTGATAGACTTATTTCAAAAAAATCTGTCTTTTAAATGTATTATCAGAAGAGAAGACAGCTTATGCAACAGTCGAACTGAGGTGAAGACACATTAACCAAATTTGGAAGAAAAAGTCTCATGAAGAAATGAAAAATGGACCAAAATTATAAAGCTTTCCTCATACAAAACTACAACTCCATTCTTGCAAATCATAGAAAAACAAAAAAGGCAGATTGGTTCATTTTAATTTTATTAGTTTCAATAAGAGCAGATTATTTCCAGGAGGAAAAAGAGCAAAGTATAATGTCTGTCCTCTTCGGAAACATGAGAAATGACAAGTAGCCAGTCTTGAATTTTTTTCTTTTTGAGAGTGATTGCCAAATTCACTCAGACCTTATATTCATTTGATGAAGTGTCATTCACTTGGAAAAACTGATTTAGTTACAGCCAAATTTCAGTTGATTATATCTGGAAAATGGTATAGAAAATAAAACAGAAAACCTGCATCTGTTGCCAGGAATTATGCACTTTAAATGTGGAGTCTTACAAAGAAAAGAAGAAAACTGATATTGACTGAGCTCAATGTGTCAGATGCTGTATCTTTGTTACCATATTTAATCCGCAAAGCAATTTCTTAACATAAGAAATTATTATCACTACTTTACTGATGGGAAAAGAGAAATTTACTAAGTCATTTTGGATATAGTTTATGTCCACATAGTTTAAAATAAAGCAAATGGAAATTAGGTCTCCCATAATTACCACAGTACAACATGCTGTCTACGTAACTTCTCTGAACATAACTATTCATTTGTAAAAGAAGTTTTCATGAGATTCTCTTTAATTAATGAGAATACTGTGAAAACACTTTGCAAATTCCAAAGCATTATAAAAATGTATGGCATTATTTTGATTGGCAATATTTAATGGATTATTAAAAAATAAGAGGGAAACTTGTGTAATTCAGACTTTCATTCTACATTTGTATATTATTCCCTCCAAATTCTTTTTTTTCCTGATATATCAATTCCACAACAAATATTAAAGAAATTGGAAAAGAAACATCTTTATTAAATAAACCTTAGATTGAGGCCACAGAGTTCTCATGCCATTGTTAATCAAAGGACAATGAAGGGAACCCTACAAAATAACTTTCATTAAAAGTTGCCTTTTTAACATAAGGTCTTCGTTACGGTTAAGCAATTTAGCAATATCATGATGAGCAAACAAGTCACTGCAAATATTTTGTTCTTTGTGATGGAAGATGCTTAGAAAGCAAGAAAGCTGGCCAGGCACGATGGCTCATGCCTGTAATCCCAGCATTTTGCCAGGCCGAGGTGGGTGGATCACTTGAGGTCAAGAGTTTGAGACCAGCCATGTCAACACAGTGAAACCTCATCTCTACTGAAAATACAAAAAGTTAGCTGGGCGTGGTGGCACGCGCCTGTAGTCCCAGCTGCTACAGAGGCCGAGGTGGGAGAATCACTTGAACCCAGAAGGCAGAGGTTGCGGTGAGCGGAGATCGCGCCATTGCACTCCAGTCTGGGTAACAAGAGCAAAACACTGTCTCAAAAAAAAAAAAAGAAAGGAAGAAAAGAAAGAAGGAAAGCAAGAAAGGAAGGAAGAGAAGCAGGGAGGGAAGGAGGGAGGGAAAAAAAGCTGTGACTGGCTAAAAAGAGTCACTTGTAACTCATCTAATAAATTTTGTTTCTAATGTTTTCTGTTTCCATTGTTGGGAAACAAGGCATGATTTTGAAATTTAGCTTTCTCTTAAGGATTAAAATTACTTATGGAATAAAGGTAATCTGTATCTATAGGTGAAATGTTCCAAAGATATGCAGCCTTGTCAACATTTCTTAAATAACTTATTGATGTCAACTAATTCAGTTTAGCATATTCTTTTAGAAAATGGTAAACTGTTTTTTCTTTTTTTGTAAGTTGTACCATTGAAGATTAATAAAAAACTGAGGGCTAGGAACAATGGCTCAAGCCTATAATCCCAGCACTTTGGGAGGCCGAGGCAGATGGATTGTTTGAGCTCAGGAGTTTGAGCAGAGCCTGGGCAACATGATGAGACCCCGTCTTTACAATAAAAGAAAGAAAAAGAAAAATAATAGCTGGGCATGGTGGTGCACACCTGTGGTTGCAGCTACTCAGGCGACTGATATGGGAGGATTGCTTGAGAAATGCCTCAAAAAAAAGTAGACAGTGTGTTTGTTTACTGGCAAAATAGGACAGCAAATAAGAAACAGACCAGTGAACCCAAGTGAAAGGCGTATGTCTGTTGGGCTACGTTTTATAGTTACCCGTGAACCGTTTGGAAGTTTCTGCAAACTTGTTAAAGAAACCTGGACATGCTCTGCTCAAGTTGTGTGCCCCAGAGTTTGTTCCTTGGGGAACGTTGCTCCACAACAACAGGGATTTGGTGAAATGAGTTTGAGAAATGTTCCATACTACGTAACTCTTCTTGGACTTTCAAACGTACAGTATTATATTTAAGACAGAGATGTTACGCAGGAGGCCTGTTTAAGTATGTAACAATATTTCTTGACTCTCTATTTTCCATGGATCACAGCTCTAACCTGGGGAGTAATGGATGCTTTCATGAGTCTGTTCAATTGACCATTTTCTATTCATGAAGTACCAGTTTGAGTATGTTGGATTTAGATACAACTGTCCAAGATTTGTAAGGCTAAGATGATCAAAAAGATATAAACTAAGTCCATCGTTCAAATAATCTATGGAGAAAGGATGGTCCATGATGATGATGATGACGTAAGCTTTCCGTAAAGCTAAATTTATTCAATTTGAAGAGCTGACATTTATTTTGAATCCTTCCATTTTGTAAAATGAAATGTTGGTGATAGGAGTTTAGTGTCTTCGGCTATGAGCCTCATTACAATTGTAAGCCCAACACTGTAGTATGGAGTATGGCTCAACATGGTCTCAATACAATCTGTTACTTTATTAAATAAATAGTAACTGTTCTGTTTAGTATCCTATTTTGCCAAACATATAGTTGGCAACACTATGTTGGTTTGGTCATTGTTTTTAAAACTCAAAAATCTTGGAGTCATGAGTAGATGAAAGTCAATTTTACTAAAAGTCTGGATTTCAGCGTAGATGGCTTCCTTTCTGTAGTGTTGGCATTCTCCAGGTACCCAGAGAGGGATGACATTCCTAGCCCCACTTGCATTTCAGTGAGGCCATATGACTTACTTTAACCAACCTGGTGAAAGTGGAAGTGATTTCTGTCCCTTCTAGATCAGGTCCTTCCCCATTAGCAGGCTGAATGCAGATGATCCCAAGACCCTAGGGATGGTAAGGCCACAGGATCCTGGGTCCCAGAATCACCACAACAAGGAACATTGAGCACTTACTTGAATACAAAATAAACTTGTGTTAAAGCATTGTTATTTTGGAATTTGTTTCAGAAGCTACTGTTACCTGCTATCTCTCTACCTATAAATGAATACACGCAAATATACATACCTTCACAAGCATGTACTAGAAGCATATGATGTAAAAGTTAAAAGTCGGCAATAGGATTAACAGATTTTATTTATTTTTATTTATTAACAGGTTGTATTTATTATCTGGGCAATGGGATTAACAGATTTTATTGTTTTTTAAAATTATCATAATTTTCTAAATTTTCTTTAGCAAATGGACATTATTACACATTAGGTTTATAATCGGGGGAGGGCAAAATAAATATTATGTATTTTTAAATGACTCCCAGCCTGCAAGACCTCTTCCTTTTTTTTTTTTTTTAGTTTTTGGAATCTTTCCTCATTCCCTCAGTCCCTCAAGCCCTCCGTTTTTTTTTTTTTTTTTTTTCAAGCTGGAAGCAAATCCTATCTTTAGTCAGAACTGACAATCTTTCAGTCATTTCTCCCCTCACCCAGGGGCATCTGGAGAGTAAGCACCACCCAGTTTCTCTCTTTGCCACCTGAAAATGTAGAAGTACTGCATAGGGAAGAAAACCTACCTGGATCACTGTGCTGTAGCTGGATTTCTCATGATGTGCTTTGCATTTCTAGCTTTTTATTCTGAAATAATTTCCAACTTAAAAAATTGTGACAATAGTACAAAGAAATCTTATGTTCTCCAATCAGACTCACCCATTATTACATTTCACATGTCATCCTCTGTAGATACATAGACAGTTGCCAGATAGATGATAGACAGACAGACAGACAGACAGACAGACAAATAGGTAGCTAGATAGATAATAGATAGATATTTTTCCAAACCATTTGAAAATAAGTTAAAGATATCTGGCAATATTTCATCAAAATTCTTGAAAATATGCAATGATTATTTCTGTAATTCCATTTATTATAACCTAAATGTAAGAAAATGCTGAGATATAAAAATATTTTAATTTCAAAGCTGTTAAATCAGCAATACTATATTAAAAATGGGAATGGCTTTTATACCCAATAATGAGTTTGGCTGAACAAATTATGCAGGGCCATTACATACTGCTTCCAAATGTCCTTTTGTTTGCTACCCATCATTGGCCTCTGGAGCCATTGGAACAAAGTTCAAAACTCTTAATATGCCTACCTGTATTGCCTACATCACTCTATGACTGCCAGGACTCCTTTGGTTCTGCCTGAGCCCCCTTCAGAAAAAAAATGATCACCTCGGATACCCTTAATTTCACACGGCACTGATGAATATTGGTTTCATCAGTTATGTCTTCCCCACACCCTCTGAACCTAACAGTCCAACCCGGGACCATCGTACCTGGGGACCTCATTCTTCCCGAAGTCTCGGGCACTTGTGCCTGATAGCCCAGGTGTCAGGTGATGCTATTTAATCCAGGGAGGCAATTAAAAGCCTCCCTGAAAAAGTAATAAAAAGCCCGGCTGTTAAGGTGTGCTCAACGTAAGATCAAATGACTTAAAATATAATCAGAATTCCATAGAACTTACAAGAGATAACCTATCCTAATTTGAAATAGAGTCAATTCCTTGAAATCACATATATTCATGAGAATTTCTAGGGAATAAAAGGTCAACTTTCTTCTTAGTAACATCAATGGAAATACAGATTCCTGATCTGGCTCCATAAATGTTAGCTTCCAAAGCAGTTTACCCTCTTCTAGCTGGTGTGTTCACCTTCCTTACCAAGAGCAAATATAATATTACTGAACATTTGTTCTCGGTAAGAACAAATATAATATTACAGAATCTCAAGAGGAAATCTTTTGACTTTGATACTTCAAATTCAGAAATTCTGAAGTAAAAATAAACATAAAATTTCAAATAGGGAGTGTTTGGAATTATATTTCTCATATAAATATTTGAATGGAAACTCATGGAATGTGAAATAGCACTTATAAAATAAAAAGAAAACTCTTAAAATATGCCTCATAAATATTAAAAGCATTTCATCAAATGTACAAGTTCTAAAGAATCAAGAAGAAAATACTCCAAAGCATATTTGTTTAAAAAGCAGTGTGGTGTGTGCTGAAGACATTGTAGAGCCAAAAGAACTTCAAAATGGAATTAAAAAAATGCAACATTCTTAATTGACTTTTACTGAGAATACTAGTACTGAATCCCTTACTTTTCTTAAGAGGCACATAAAATACCACACAAAAGTGTAATTTCATTTAGTTTATTAATACGATCCAAACAGATTTAGCTTAAGAGATGAAGACAGGACATAAAACAAGATTTGGCGGAGCTACACAAAGAAAACCAAACGAGTGGCAAGAGTTTCAATTGGTGACAATTTTAAGTAGTTTATCAATGAATATAAAAATAAATCTACAATAGAACCATGACTTAAATTGAGCCAGTATGTGGTACATGTGTCACCCAACAGTCGGCAAGGAACTATTCAGACCTTACACCCTCCTGCACTGGCGCGCATGGTCGGTCTTTGACCTGGAATCTCATACAAGTCCCCTCACAGCACAGGGTTTGCAGCCAGCTACATTTTTCTCCTCAGCCTATGATCAGTTATTGATACACGCCATTTCTATGTTTCCCATAGCCTCTTTCTTTTCAGATAGTGACAGAGCTCAAGAAAACCTCAACTGGTCAGCACTAAAAAGGGAAGGTGAAAAAGAGTAAGATGGTGTGGGGTCATTTGGGGTACCAACAGGCTCAGCTAAACAAGGGAACCAGAGTGGGCATCAACATAAAGCATTGAGGTAAGGGGCCCAATGGTAATTCACAGAAAAAACCAGAACTGGACAATGTTAAAGACAGGAAGAATTGTTGTTACACCTGGAAAGTCACACTAGAAGAACAAGAAAGGAAAAGAAAACGGGAATGAAGAGTAGTCCCGTTTATAAAAGAAAGGCATTTTTAAAAGAAATACAAAGGTCAAGTCAAAAAGTGAAAAGCAACAATGAGTATTTAAATAAAACAGAATGTAGTAGGAAATAAAGAATTATTTTATTCCCACGTGATAGTCCGATTTTTAAAAAATGGTTCTCTTAAGTCAGGCCAGTTTTATTTTATTGATCGTCTGTATGTAACATCAGATATTTCTAAGGAAGAGAAGAGAACCTGATTGACATCTCTCATGTAACATGGAAAGAAAAAAGGAGGGAGGGAAAATAGGGAAGAAAAGTCTCCACACACTTCATACCCAAAGTGGACACAGTCTTTAACCTGTACTTCAAATGACAGGTTCAGATCATAGAAAACATTGTCAAGTCCAACAGGATTTTGATCACAAGCGCTTGGTGCACAGCGTGCAGCTGACTAGCAGAAGACACACAAGCAACTTGATGGAGAAATCTCTGTGCAGGGAAGAGGAAGAAGACGTGCCACACACCAAAGGTTCTGCTTTATAGGGTCTTTCTATATCTGGAGGTAATGCTGTCATTCCTTGAATCTGAAAACGGAAGCACAAACAATGCAAATGAGCATCTGATTTACAGCAGGGCAGTGACCAAGCATGCTCAGCTGCCCACACTTCTGTAGGGGGCAGGAGTGGTTACCAAAGGAGTCACACACTGGGGGAGTCAGAAACCTAGGGTTTAGAAGGAAACAGCAAAGAAGACCAGGCACTCCTTTGGAAAAGAACACAAAGCAGGTTCTATTGCTTTTTGCAGCACTCATTCCAGCCTATTCCTGCTGTATCCCAATGTTAGTTTTAGAACTAGTTTATCTCTTGAAAGAGGGTGGAATGAGGAGTTTTCAGTCAAGTAATCATTGAACAAATGATTGAAAAAATAACCCAAGTAATCATTGGACAAATAAATTATCAGACATTAAAATGCAACTGGACCCTTGGATTTATGGATACTTGTCTTCTCCTTAGGTTTTCCTGTAATAGATTAAGATAAAATGTGCCATCTGTGTTGTCAGAGCTTAAAAAGAGCTTACCGACCACTCTGCATTATCTGTCTTGGAACATCTCACGTTCACTGGGAGGCCCAGGACCAGCTTGTTGAAGGAGAGGCCTTCCTTTTTAGTCCATTTAAACTTATTCATTGCATCCATGAAAGAAAGGTTTTTATACTGCTTGGGGCTTTTGATAATGAAAGGCCAGGTCCTGAATTTAAAAGGCATCGTTAGTCGTATTCAGAACAAATGCACTACGCGTTTCCTTTACTTTTTCAACATCCTAAAACAGATCTCACACTTAGTCATTTTCACACACATAGCTGACCTAATGCAAAACGTTAATGAACTCATCAGCAATTACTAGAAGAAATGTACCAAATAAAATCTTTTCAAAGAATATTTACTTTTTTAGTAGCAGATGGGCATTAATTTTTTTTAATTACTTTTTTAATAGAGACGGCTTCTCACTATGTTGCAAAGGTTGTTCTGGAGCTCCTGGGCTCAAGCAACCCTCCCACCTCCACCACCGAGAGTACTGGGATTAGAGGCCTGAGCCACCATGCCTGGTCAAATTTTAAATAAATAATTTTGTCTCAGAAATTTTTCACAGAATCTCACAATTCTACACTAACTTGTTTTAGTTCTAGTTAACAAATTAACTGGTAATCATTCATTTCTGAAGAGTACAATGCTAATGCTGTCATCAAGAAAACTGCAGGTGCCTAAAAGATACTGTGAGAGATGGAAAGTTCAAATCCTTCCACTAGAAAAGCCTGATCCCTGCTGGCTGCTCTGTTTTGGCTTAGCTAAGTGAGAAGATAAATACAAAAAAAATGTGATTTGATCAATGTTTTAAAAATATTACTCATTTCCCTAAAGGTATACATAAGGCCAAAAAAACATGAAAAAATGCTCCACATCACTAATAATCATCAGAAAATTCCAAATAAAACCAGAGTGAGATACCATCCCACCAGTCAGAAGTGCTATTATTAAAATGTTAAAAAAAAAAAAAAAAAAAAAAAAAGATATTGCCAAGGTTGCAGAGAAAAGGCAATGCATGTTGGTGGCGATGTAAATTAGTTCAGCCAACTGTGGAAGCAGTTTGTAGATTTCTCAAAGAACTTAGAACAGAACTACCATTCAACCCAGCAATCCTATTACTAGTTATATACAAAAGGAAAATAAATCGTTCCACCAAAAAGACCACACGCATTCGTATGTTCATCATAGCACTATTCACAATAGCAAAAACATGGAATCAACCAATGTGCTCATCAAAGGTGGACTGGATAAAGAAAATGTGGTACACATACACCATGTATTGAAATATTGTATAGCTACAAAAAAGAGTGAAACCATGTCCTTTTCAGCAGCATGGATGCATCTGGAGGCCATTATCCTAAGTTAATTACATAGGATCAGAAAACCAAAAACCATGCGTTCTCATGTATAAGTGGGATCTAATCATTGAGTACACACAGACATAAAGATAGAAAAACAGACACGGGGGACTACTAGAGAGAGAGGGAACTGGGGAAACAAGAACTGAAAAGCCACCTATTGGGTGCTAGGCTCACTACCTGGGTATACCCCAAACCTCAGTTTCACATGATGTACCCATGTCACAAATCTGAACGTGCATCCCTAAAAGTTGAAATTTTAAAAATGTACTGAGAAGAAAAATACTGTGTATACAATACACTCTGCCTTCACTTGCCACTCCAAAAAACACATGCTAAATATCCAAGAAAGGAAAAAAAAATCACAACAGTGACATGACCTGCTTGAAAAATTACTTTTCAGGTGTTGCCTTTCATTAAATGTAAGTTTTATATTATTGATTACTGACAAAGGGAAAAGTGTAAATGTTGGTATATCACAAAATTTTGCGTTAATCCATGGACCTTGCAGGAAATTATCGTGGCGACTGGGGAGTATTTGGCACCCATAACATCCCAAGATGTTCCAGTAATTTCTAGTAATTACCAAATAATCTCAGCTGAGAAATATACATTCTTATATTTAGTCTTCACAATTTTTTTTTGAGACGGAGTCTCGCTCTGTCACCAGGCTGGAGTGCAGTGGCACAATCTTGACTAACTGCAACCTCTGCCTCCCGGTTTCAAGCTATTTTCCTGCCTCAGACTCCTGAGCAGCTGGAACTACAGGTGTGTGCCATCATGCCCAGCTTTTTTTTTTTCCTTTGGTTTTTTTAGTAGAGACAGGGTTTCACCATGTTAGCCAGGATGGTCTCGATCTCTTTACCTTCAGATTTGCCCGCCTCAGCCTCCCAAAGTGCTGGGATAACAGGCGTGAGCTACCGCGCCTGGCCAATCTTCACAAGTTTATCATTTATTTATGTCATTGCTCTCTCTCCCTCTCTGACATACATAACCCACTCAGGCACATTGAATATCATCTTTTTAAGTAAATTAAAAGTTCTTTATTAATTTTTTGGAGTTATAAAGGTAAATACTTAATGTCAACATTGAATTATTTCCTCCATATAAGTGAGACGAGAAAAATAGGTAATATCTGCAGATCTTTATATTTTTCAGTTCTAGTTTCCTTTAATTAAAATCAATATATCTTTGCTGAGTTTTAAATGCATTATTTTATACAAAGACCTTGAAGTTAAGCACCATAAAGTAAGAGTAATCAGCATCACATTACATTAAACATATCTAGCATTAAACATATTTTTATGACCTAAAAAATCCATAGCATTTTAAAATTAAACATATTGTGACAACTTGTATAGAGATACAAGGAAGAATTAGCATAAGGCAAAAACTTGACTTGAAAGAAGTTATATTTGCATACAGTGTCCTTTTAGATGCACTAAAAGCTGTATCTATTGATAATTTTAAGTCAAATATTAAAAATAAAATTTACTTTGCAAAAAGATAAAATGCCTAATTTGAAAAAGAGAAAATCAATTTTATAACCAGAGAAATGCCAGGGGAAAGTCATCAGTCTGTAATCATCTAAAACACCACAAGGTGGCACTAGAGTATTCAGGTGGCCTAAAGCCTCTGAATGTTCTGGAGCCTTGCCGGTAAGAGTGAATAGTGTGATCATTATACACTGATGAAATCTTTAAAAGCCTTGCTGCTATAATAATTTATTAAATTGCCTATTATTGAGTTTGCCCAACATGAAATGACAGAAGAGGTGTAATCCCATTGGTCAGTTTTTAGAACAGATACGTAGAAAGGGCAAGCCCAGTGGCTCCTATGTTGGAGACAGAATGATTGTGGCTGGGTGATCTGGGGATGTGGTCACCAACGTTTCTGAGATGGCATCTTTGTCTCATATTTATCATCTCCTTTTCACTCCTACTGACTTTGTTTAGGCCCCTGTTCTGTAATAACTTTATACTAGTAAACATCCTACTTGTCATCGCTAACCTATACACTTCTAGATCATCCTCTAGAGAAAAGAGCAGAGAGAAGAAGTGAATATTTATCCTGAATACTTTTTTCAAAATGAATAAGCTTTAAACCAGAAACAGGTAACCTTGAAGTAGCAAGTATTTCTGCTCTTACTGGGACCAGGGATTAGTTAGAAATAATTGGGAATGTTATAGAAATAAAAACAGTTACATTTATGCATATCTTGTCAATGTGTAAATGTCTATCCATACATGCATGTAAATGAATGGTATTTATATATATGACTGTAGTCAATAAAAAACAGTGCTTTAATATTGATGGGTAATTTTCTTTTGTAAATTCCATCTAAACTCTGAGAATTTTTTCTAACAAGATAGAAAAGTTTACCGCAGTACACCATGGTAGAGTAATTTTTAATTTATAACTGAAAAATAAAGCTATTTATTCTTATAAATTCAAACTGATCAATGGAAATATTAACAGTTTAATGATTTTTATACTTGGTCCCCCTGTTCCACATAAACTGAAAAGTAGATGGAGAAAGATAATCTGTGGCTGTATTTCTTATCTGAGGCTTTCTGGACTCCTGTTTTAAAAGTTTTATTGCTAGTGTCTTTCTTGGGAGTAGAGAAAGAGGAGAAAGGAAGACAGATGGAAAATTTAACCAAGAAACAGTGTTCATGTACTTATAACTAAATGAACTATATCACAGACTCTCCATCCATCAAGCAAGTAAACATGTGATCAAAAACTAGGAAAAGGAACAAAAATTCATTAACAGACTTCTACTTTTGGCCATGTTGGAGTAACTGAAACCAACTTGCTGTAAAAAAAAAAAATCAACAAACCATATGAAACAGTTGGTTTGGACACTGGAAAATAGCACAGAACTATGATCCCCAAAATAAAGGAGACAAATAAGGTGTTTGAATATTATGCTTATCCCAGCTTTCTACCTAGAAGCATTCTCTGGACCATAATTCAGGAAAGGGGATTTTGAAACAGAAAATGACGATGTTAATACGTTAAGAGATGAAAACCAGAGTTAAAGAAGTCTGAATCAGCTTGAATATTCAAGGTAGACTACTGCAGAGGGAAAATCTGTATAAGGATCCTCTGAATCAGTGACTAAGCAATAAGTCAACTATATTTGGAGTAGAAATCCACAAGACTGGGCAGTGAACAACTAGAAGATTGTAATCTAAACAATTCCCAGAACAACCTGTATAGACCTAGCAGACATTGGAGCTCAAACTAGCCAGAGTGGAATGTTTCTGTTGACTTCACAGAGTAAATATCTATTCTAGACTCACACTAACAAGGCTCTTTAAAGAAATAAAAACAAACTTACTACTAATTAACACCAAGTGCATAATGTCCAGTATCTATGTCTAGTCAAAAATTATTAAACACATTGACAAGTAGGTAAATGTGAATCTTAACCAGAAGAAAAATCACTCAATACTCCAAGATATTGAAATGACTGAGATTAAAGAATTAGCAGAAAATTCTTTTTTTAAAAAGAATTTTTTAAAAAATATATTTTTTTAAAAAAAACCATATTATTAACAAAACGTGCAAAACTTCTATATTGAAAACCACAAAAAAAGTGCTTAGAGAAATGAAAGAACAGTAAATAAGAGACGAGGCATACCACGTTCATAGATTAGAAGACTCAATATTGTTAAGGTATTAATTCTATCAAATTACACAGAAATTCAATATAATCCCAATCAAATCCCAGCAGGTCTTTTTTTTTAAATGAAATTGACAAGTTGATTTATATATATGAGAAAATAGAATGAACCTAGACTATCAAAATAATTTTGGGAAAAAATAACAAAGTTTGGAGACCTACATTTAAGACTTCCTATAAAACTATAATAATTAGGTGTGGTTTTAAAGTAAGGCTAACCACATACAGCAATGAAACAGAATAGAAAGTCCAGAAAGAACCAATATAAGGACATGTAATTTTCCAGCAAATATTCTACAGTAATTCAATAGTAAAAAGGTAGTTTTCTTTCATCAAATGGTTCTTGAACAACTTGATAGCTATATGAAAAACAATGAATGTTGAATTCACCTCACACTACACACAAAAATGTGTTCAAAATGGATCCACCTAAATGTAAATGCTAAAACTGTAAACTTTTCAGAGGGAAAAACAGGAGGAAGTCTTCCCTTGAGCAGGCAAAGATTTATTAGCCAGGATATCAAAAGCACAAAACAAACAAAAAAATTATGAAACAAACTTGAATTAATACAGCTAAAAAATGAAAGTCAAACCACAGACTGGGAGAAATGATCTGTAAACATGCGTTCAACAGAGGACTTACATCCAAAGTATAAAGAACTCTTATAATTCAATAATAAGAAAACAATTCAATTAACAATGAACAAAAATTCTAATAAACAATTAAAAGAAATACATAGCTGTCCTTGGTATCCATGGGGGACTGAGGATAGCAAAACCTGTGATGTTCAGGACACTTATATAAAATGATGTGGTAGTTATATACAGCCTATGCACAACCTCCCATCTACTTTAAATTATCTCTAGGTTACTTATAATACCTAATACAATGTAAATGCCATGTAGATGGTTATTATGCTACATTGTTTAGGGAATCATGACAATAAAAATATTCTGTACATGTTCAATATAAATGCAATTTTTTCCAAACTTTTTTTATCTGAAGCTGGTTGAATCCACGGATGCAGAACCCATGTTCTGCATTTGTAAAAGCAGAGGACTGACTGTGTATACACACACACACACACACACACACACACACACACACACACACACCCCTATATGTACATATATATATATGTATATATCTGTGTGTATATATACATATAAAACTTCAGGATAATTCTCTTGGTGGCCTTGGACCAATCCAATCCATTCTCATTTTTGCTTATAGCTCTCAAGAATAACTACAGAATGCGCTGGAAATGCAACATCTTGAGATAGGAAGGGACTGACTGGAATAGCCCAGGTTCTGTTCCAGTACCCCTCAATAGGGTTTGAATGTTCATATCCCTCCAAAATTCATGTTGAAATCTAATCTCCACTGCAGTGCATTAAGAGGTGGGGCCTTGAAGAAGTAATTAGGTCATGACGGTTCCACGCTCATGAATGGAATTAGTGCCCTTATAAAAGAGGCTTGAGGGAAACTTCCACTTGTACCTTCTACCCTGTGAGAATACAGTAAGAAGGTGCCATCTTGGAAATGGAGAGCAAGCCCTCAGCAGACATTGAAACTGCTGGTGCCTTTATTTTGGATTTTCCCACCCCCAGAACAATAAGCAATAATTTTCTGTACCTTGTAAATTACCCAGTCTAAGCTACTTTGTTATCACATCCCAAGCCAACTAAGAGATTCCCTGGAAACAGTGTCCTTCAATGCTTTAGCCCAGAATCTCACATAGCCCTGGGATATAAAACCAATAATGGGCTGCTTTTCAAGGTCTCTCAGTTGCAATGCAACTGGAACATTTACAGTAGAGGCTCCATCCATTCCATGCAAATTTCCTGAGCTTTGGAGAACTGGCTTGCAATAAATTCTAGGATTCTGTTGTTTTCGTTGCCTATCTGTAAGCAATAAACCCATTTAATGTAACTTGTTGTGTATAAGTGTGTTCTGTCTTACTGGACTCAGACAACCTGCACAGTAAACCTGCTTTACAATAACGAATAAGCAGGGGAAAGGGGCTCAATATCATTAGTCAGAAAGAAAATGGAAGATAAAGCCATAAGAAAATACCACTAGATACACATTAAAATTGATAAAATGCAAAATGCTGAAAATACAAAATACTACCAAGAATACTGAGTAACAGGAGTTCTTACACATTACTGGTAGGAATAAAAAAAAATAGTATTTCAAGAACATTTTGAGAGTCTTATGGAGTTAACATAAACTTAGCGTACAACCCAGTGATTCCACGTGGAACATTAATCTAGAAAGTTGAAAACGTATGTCTATATAGGGACTGTGAAAATGTTCATTGTGGCTTTCTAAATTATATCCAGAAACCCACAGTCCAAAGGTCTTTCAACTGGTGAATTAATAAATAAATTGTGATATCTCCACACAAGGGAATACTACTCAGCAATAAAAAGGAATGAATTGCTGATACATCCACCAGCATAAATGAATCTCAGAAACATTCTGAGTAAAAGAAGCCAGGTGTGAAAGAGTACATAATATATGATCCTATTTATATAAAATCTAGAAAAGATAAAACTAATGTATGGTGACAGAAGGCAGACGTGCAGTTTCCTGGGGCTTTGAATGAGAGGTGGGATTGTCTCCAGACAGGTATAAGAGAACTTTTCATGAGGGATGGAAATGGTCTGTATATTGTTTGTGATGGAGTCAAACAGGTGTATATATCTGTTAAAACTGTCTAACAGTACATTTAAAATAGATACATATTATCGTATGTAAGTTACACTGCAAGCAATATGGCTATAAAAAATAAAGACAAAATAGATAAAAATTTATCATCAACCAGCAGGCAAAAAAGAGACAACAGGATGCCATAAACTTTACAGTCTAATTGTTAAAGCAGAACACCAGCAAATCTAACTTAACTAGATACAACTTTCAATCCTTCCTACCAGTGGTCCAACTGTTTTGCCACCAGTGACCAGTTTCATGGAAAACAATTATTGCATGGACTGGGGAGATGAGTGGGGATGGTTTCAGGGCGATTCAAGCACATTACATTTATTGTGCACTTTATTTCTATTATTACACTGTAATGTATAATGAAATAATTATACAATTCACTATAATGTAGAATCAGTGGGATCCCTGAGCTTGTTTTCCTGCTCAGATAGTACCATCTGGGGGAGATGGGTGACAGATCATCAGGCATTACATTCACACAAAGAGCATACAACCTAGATCCTTCACATGTGCAGTTCACCATAGGGTTCGCTCTCCATAAGAAGCTAATGCTGCTGCTGATCTGACAGAAGGTGAAGTTCACACAGAAATGCAAGTGATGGGGAGCAGCTGTAAATACAGATGAAGCTTTGCTCGCTTGCCTGCCACTCACCTCCTACTGTGTGGCCGGGGGTTGGAGACCTCTGCTCCCCATAGTCTCTGAGCAAATAAATGTTGGAAAGTACACTGTAAAATGGAGTCTCCCTGCTAGAAAGGAAGGCTTGAGGGCTGCAACAAAGTTGACCACATTATATAAAGCATGGGTCATTACCCCGTGCATAGTGATTCAGTTCCAACCAGGTAGGAAACTTCCTTGAGCAGACTTTTAATAACATAAAACCTGCACATTCTAATATTGAGTACATAGTCCCATCCCTGCACCCTAAACTCTTTAAAAATATAGGAGCATATTTACCTAAAATATGTCACCAAAACCTTAAACTGTGGTGTGGAGAGAAAGAAAACTAGGCTCACACATGCCTAAAATGAAGTCAAGGGTTCACCTACATTGTTATCAGAGTGAAAACAAGTTTTGGATGAAAGTGCTTCAGCATAAGCAAGAATTAAGACAATAACCATGCCAACATATGGTGAAAAGAAAATTATATCATATTAATTGTAAAGAGACAGGAACAACTAGGCCTAGAAGAAAATAAAAGTTAATTATACTGGAGATAATTCCAACAAGGATTTCATGTTATAAGCTTATTTAATAACATAAATTCAATGAAATAAGAGCTCAAATACAAGATGATAAAACAACAAAACGAGATGAAAAGGGAGACTGCAGACCAAAGGAAATAAATTGAAGACAAAATAAATTTAGCACCAAATAAATTAGAAAATGCAAGATGCAGAAAAGCACTCTTGTTGGGGGAGGGGGATGAAGTCTCGATCTTTGCCCTGGTTGGAGTGCAATGGCACCATCTCGGCTCACTGCAACCTCCACCTCCCAGATTTAAACGATTCTCCTGTCTCAGTCTCCCGAGTAGGTGCATGCCACCACACCTAGCTAATTTTTGTACTTTTTGTAGAGATGGAGTTTCACCATGTTGTCCAGCCTGGTCTCAAACTCCTGACCTCAAGTGATCTGCCCGTCTTGACCTCCCAAAGTGCTGGGATTACAGGCATGAGACACTACACCCAGCCCAGAAAAACACTCTTGAAAAATTGTAAGAGAAAATGCCTGAGGAAAAAGCCCAAATAGATTTTTTAAAATTTTGTAGATATAATACAAGAAAATTTCTCTGAAATGAAGAAAACAAATGAATATATGTAATGAAAGAACACTTTGTGGGGGTGGGGCCAAGATGACTGACTAGAAACAGTGGCTTTCAGAGGCTCCCATCAAAAAAATACCATAATAAGCATGTGACTCCTTCACTGACAACCAAGGCATTCAGGTTCTCTCATCAAAACTGACTAGGAGGCTGGTGTGACTCATGGAGAGAAGGAAGAGCAGTTTAGTGTGGCAGCCCTCCTGAGAGTCACAAAGGGCAGGGGAGCCCCCTCCCTCCAGCCAAGGGAGGCAGTGAGTGAGTACGCTACCCAGCTGGGGAAACTGTGATTTTTTTCACAGAGCTGTGCAACTCATGGATCTGAAGATCCTACTTGCAAACCCACACCATCGCCATCGGGGCCTAGCATGCAGATTCTCAACAGCCTCTCAGCTGGAATCTGCTTAAGCCTATGGAACTCCCACGGGAGGGGTGACCAACACTGCAGCTGCCTGCTGTCTAAGCTGTTTGAGCTCCTTGGGAGAGGGGCAGCAGCCAGCACTGGCACTTGCAACTGCCTAACATAATAAGATCCCTGGGCTGGGGAAGGGCAGCATCCATCTCTATAGCTCCAGGCTGCACTTTTCTCCTGCTGGAGCCAGGGAAGCTGGATGACTTGGTCCCAAGACTTGTCCTCAACAGCCCAACACACCACCTGCAGCTGTCTTCCACCAGAGTGCCTCTTCAGGCCTGACCCATCCTTCCTTACTGGGCGGCACTTTCCTGCAAGAACTCCAATGACTCCAGCCAGAGGCTCAGAAAGAGAACCTATATCTTCTTAGGCTTGAACCCCTAGCAGGATGGGTGGCCGCAGTCTCTGTGGACCAGCAGACTTAGCCTTTCCTCCTGGTAGTTCTGAGGAATCCGGGCAGTCCAGATGAGTGGGTTTTCCCCAGCAAGGCACACTCCCTCCACCACAGGACAAAGTGCTTTGTTAAATGAGTCCTGTTCCCTGTGCCACACAACTGGGTGAGACCCTCCAACAGGGTTGTCAGACACCCTGTACAGAAGCAATCCTCTGGCACAGCTTGGTGCTCCTTGAGGTCAGAGGTCCCAGAAGAAGGAGCAGGCACCCATCTTTGCTGTTCTCTAGCCTCTTTGAGTGACATCTCCAAGTGTGGGAGTGAATCAGATGACTAGGGCCTGAAATGAACACCCAGAAAACTGCAGCAGCCCTACAGAAGAAGGATCTGACCATTGAAAGAAAAACAAACAGAAAGCAACAACAATGGCATCAACAAGAAGCCCCCACAAAACCCCATCCAAGGATCAGCAGCCTCAAAGGCCAAAACTAGACAAACTCATGAAGATGAGAAAGAATCAGTGAACAATGCTGAAAATTCAAAAGGCCAGAGTGCCTCTTCTCCTCTAAATGATTGCAATATCTCTCCATCCAGAGCACAGAACTGGATGGAGGATCAAATGGAGAAATTGACAGAAGTAGGTTTCAGAAAGTGGGTAATAAAAACTAATCTGAGCTAAAGAAGCATGTTCTAACCCAATGCAAAGAAGCTAAGAACTTTAATAAAAGGTTGAGGAACTGCTAACAAGAATAATCAGTTTAGAGAGGAACATAAACGAGCTGATGGTGCTGAAAAACACAGCATGAGAACTTTGTGAAGCATACACAAATAGCCAAATCGACAAAGTGGAAGAAAGGATATCAGAGTTTGAAGGCCACTTTGCTGAAATAAGACATGCAGACAAGACCAGAGAAAAAAGAATGAAAAGCAATGAACAAAGCCTCCAAGAAATATGGGGATTCATAAAAAAGACCGAACCTATGACTGATGGGAGTACCAGAAGGAGTTGGGGAAAATGGAAACAAGCTGGAAAACACACTTCAGGATATTATACAGGAGAACTTCCTCAATCTAAAAGACAGGCCAACATGCAAATTCAGGAAATACAGAGAACACCATTAACATACTCCATGAGAAGATCAACCCCAAAACACAGAATTGTCAGATTCTCCAAAGTCAAAATAAAGGGAAAACTACTAAGGTCAGTCAGAGAGAAAAGCCAGGTCACCTACAAAGCAAAGCCCATCGGACTAACAGCAGACCTCTCAGCAGAAACTATCAGCCAGAAGAGATTGGGGGCCAATATTCAACATTCTTAAAGAATTTTTCCACCCAGAATTTCATATCCAGTCAAACTAAGCTTCATAAGCGAAGGAGATATAAAATCCTTTTCAGACAAACAAATGCTGAGGGATTTTGCTACCACCAGGCCTGACCTGGAAGAGCTCCTGAAAGAAGCACTAAATCTGGAAAGGAAAAGCTGGTGCCAGCCACTGCAAAAACACACCAAAATATAAAGACCAATGACACTATGAAGAAACTCCATCAACTAGTATGCAAAATAACCAAATAGCAGCAAGATGACAGGATCAGATTCACACATAACAATATTAACCTTAAATGTAAATAGGATAAATGCTCCAATTAAACGACACAGACTGGAAATTGGATAAAGAGTCAAGACCCATCATTGTGTTGTATTCAGGAGACCCGTCTCACATGCAAAGGCACACACAGGCTCACAACAAAGGGATGGAGGGAAATTTACCAAGCAAATTGAAAGCAAAAAAAAAAAAAAAAAAAAAGCAGGGGTTGTAATCCTAGTCTCTGACAAAACAGACTTTAAACCACCAAAGATAAAAACAAACAAACAAATAAAAAAAGAAGAGCATTATATAATTGTAAAGGGGAAAATTCAACAAGATCTAACTATTCTAAATACATATGCACTCAATATAAGAGCACCCAGATTCATAAAACAAGTTCTTAGAGACCTACAAAGACTTAGATTCCCACACAATAATAGTGGGAGACTTTAACACCCCACTCTCAGTATTAGACAGATCAACAGGACAGAAAATTAACAAGGATAATTAGGACTTGAACTCAGCTCTGAATCAAGGGGACCTAGTAGACGTCTACAGAATTCTCTACCGCAAACCAACAGAATATACATTCTTTTCAGTGCCACATGGAACTTATTCTAAAATCAACCACATAATTGGAAGTAAAACACTCCTCAGCAAATGCAAAAGAACTCAAATCATAAAAAACAGTCTCTCAGACCACAGTGCAATCAAATTAGAACTCAGGATTAAGAAACTCACTCTAAACCACACAAATACATGGAAATTGAACAACCTGCTCCTGAATGACTCTTGGGTAAATAATAAAATCAAGACAGAAACGAAGTTCTTTGAATCCAACAGACAATGTACAAGAATCTCTGGGAGGCAGCTAAAGAAGTGTTAAGAGTGACATTTACAGCACTAAATGCCCACATCAGAAAGCTAGAAAGATCTCAAATCAACACCCTAACATCACAGTTAAAAGAGCTAGAGAGACAAGAGCAAACTAATGCAAAAGCTAGCAGAAGACAAGAAATAACTAAGGTCAGAGAAGAATTAACAGAGATAGAGACTAGAAAAACTCTCCAAAAAAATCAATGAATCCAGGAGCTGTTTTTTTTTTTTTTTTAAAAAAAAAAAAATACGAAATAGACAGACCACTAGCTAGGCTAATAAAGAAAAAGAGAGAGGATAATCAAATAGACACAATAAAAAATGATAAAGGGATGTCACCACTGACTCCCCCATCACAAAATACTATAAACACCTTTACGGAAACAAACAAGAAAATCTAAAAGAAATGGATAAGTTCCTGGACACATACACCGTCACAAGACTAAACCAGGAAGAAGTCAGATCCCTGAATAGACCAATATCAAGTTCTGAAATTGAGGCAGTAATTAATAACCTACCAACTAAGAAAAGCCCAGGACCAGATGGATTCACAGCTGAATTTCTACCAGAGGTACAAAGAGTAGCTGGTACCATTCCTTCTGCAACTATTACAAACAGGCGAAAAGGAGGGACTCCTCCCTAACTCATTTTATGAAGCCAGCATCATTCTGATACCAAAACCAGGAAGAAACACAACAACAAAAAAGAAAACTTCAGGCCCACATTCCTGATGAACATTGATGCAAAAATCCTTAATATAATACTGGCAAACCGAATCCAGCAGCACATCAAAAAAGTAATCCACCATGATCAAGTTGGCTTTATCAATAAAAGGCTAGTTCAACACATGCAAATCAATAAACATAATCTATCATGTAAACAGAATCAAAGAAAAAAAAACGCTATTGATATAATATGATTATTCAATAGATGCACAAAAGGCCTTGATAAAATTTAACATCTCTTCATCTGAAAAATTCTCAATAAACAAGGTATTAATGGAAATATCTCAAAATAATAAAAGCTATTTATGTCAGTGCTACAGCCAATATCATACCGAATGGGCAAAAGCCAGAAGCATCCCTTTGAAAACCGCTATAAGACAAGGATCCCCTTGTCATGCATCACCACTCCCAGCTAATTTTTGTATTTTTAGTAGAGACAGGGTTTCACCATGTTTGCCAGGATGGTCTTGTTATTACTGAATCAATTTATATACACAAGTCATGTTAAATATCCTGGAAATGACAGTCTCATAATTAAGTGTAAAAATTAAAAATCTCAAAAATATTAAAATTATAATAAAAATAATAAGCACTTGGTGGTGTAGAAAGCAGAGGTGGACAAAACATGAAAGTATAAATGTCTTCATCTTTCATGACCTAAATTAAAACACAGTGAATCCAATGACTTAATGATTTTATGATCTGTTTTCTCAACATTTGAGATCCTCTTTATAAAATATTATTTCTTGTGGTTAAAAACACCACCAACAATATTTATTTGAATTTCAACAAATGTTCAGTTTTACTTTAGTTTCTTCCTTATGAGTTAAAACAAAATTAAAATTCAATGGTTTTGTTTAAAATTCTGCATAAATTATATTCTTATAACTGTATTTAATCAATTCATTTTATATAGATACATACATATTCAGATGTTTATAATAACATTCAATCAACGTATTAGCAATGTTTATTTTGAGTAGAATTTGAGGCGGTTGCTTTTGCCTTTTTTATAATAATTTGTTCTGCATTACCTGAATGTTTCATAACAAGCGTGTGTGAGTTTTAAGTAGTAAAAATATAAAGTGATTTTTCCTGTAAAGAGAAAGAGAAACAGCTATTTGATTCTTTTTTAGGAACAGAACTAATAACTTTCCATCACTTAAATCTCACAAGGCCTGCATATTCAGTCTTGATTTATGGTACAACAGGGAATACAGAATTTATCTATACCCATTATCTATTTTGTTATTTGATCTTTGTGAGGTTTTTGTTCTTCCTTAAGACTTGCCAGATCTGTAGGAGGCAGAGAGAAACAGCACCCTCCAGAACAGACAATAAAATTGAGACAGGATGTAGTTATCTCATCTTTCTATCAATCCTTCCTAGGACTGCTTCAGAATGTTTAAAATAAAATATAGCACAGATTAATCATTATATGAAAAGCACAGAATAGAAAAGTTTTGTTCATATGTTATATGATTTTTTTAGTATTGTATCCTGAATATCAAGTAGTAATATTCTTTTAAGCAAAACAGAAAAAAGCACCTAAGCCATTTCTCATTCTGATTTTTGAGCCAGCACCTTGTTAGTTTGGCCTTCACTATCATTTATGTCACTGTGGTGATGAGCTAGATTTGAACATCTAATTTAAAGTCTAAACATGTATTTTTAAATAGAGGCTCTTTTGTGCTCATATTTTTGAGGAATAAGTAAACCATGAAGTTAAATGGGTTTTGTTCTTTATTTCCCTTTTTTTTTTGGCAGTGGAGAATGACATCATGTCAAAACTAGCCTTGTTCTGTAAATCAGTTTTCCCTGTCTTTCCAAATGATGAAAATCCAACTTGGTCTTCCTGAGGGAGACCAAAGGTATGGACATTGGTGGATCTCATTGGGAAACAGTAACTGAGCATCTTTAGAGGCTTCGTACTGTTTAAACTTAAAAATATACATAGGCTGTGGAATGCATTTCAATCATCTTGCAAACATACAGCTTTTAATATCCATTTGTTTTTAACATTCTCTCAAATTAACCATCGATTAGAAAAACTTTCCACTCAATATGTAAAAAATATTCTAAATGAGAAAAAGACTACTCAAGGCTAAGTAAGGAACAATATAACATCAATATTTGAAAACCGAGATTATAGCCTAGTGTTTTTAAATGGCATTTTATGTGATGCTAGCATTTTTGTTGTTTTAATTTGTTACATATGTAATTATTTATTTGTTATGTATTCATGTATATGTATATATCTGCCTATATGTGCATGTTATATGGAAAGAGATTAGAGACTAGACACAAACCCCAACTCTCCCTTTTATTATGTACTATGTGATGCTGAATAATTTCTTAATCTCTTGATTTTTATTTCCTCCCCTATAAAACTGGGATTCCATGTCCTGATCTACCTATTGGAGTTGTGTAAAAATGAATTAAATAAAAACATGCATATGAAAATACTCAGTCAACTATAAACCAATTTATGTAAGCATTTTGTTATTTTTATTTTAGTAGATACAGGTATTTCTTCTAGTGGTCATTTCGTTGTTTGGATAAAAATTATTCAACAGTAAAATCTATGAATGATAAATTTAATTCAAAAAGAGGAGTGGTTCTCAGCTCATAGTTTATAAACCCTATAATATTTAGGCACAAAAACTTGACTATATTTCTATTCTCCTTCAGCATCTGCATTTTATCATATCCTCACTGACTGTTTTTCCACTCTGTCCTTAAAATACATGTCTCAAAACTCTATGTGTATATTTTCTCTAATTACATTATTTCCTTTCATTTTGAAAAGTACTAATCATTAGAAAAATCTTCTTTATATTAAAAGAAATTCAGCCACCCCCAAATTTCCACCAGCCATTTTAATTCCTCTCACTGACATCACTAAGAATAGATAAGAATAGATATACCAACCTTAATGTGTCCAAAATAGAATTATCAATATCAACCTCAGGCATGTTCCCCTAACACCATTCACACAACATCACTGAGCCTTTCTCTGCTTTATCCCTCACTGCCTCCCTGAGATGCCATTGATCAACAAGGCTGTGGGTGCTCCTTTCAAAAGGTAACCTGAATGAAACACGTCTCATGAACTCGGTGTCACAACCTTTACACAAGTTACCCTCATCCCTCAGCGAGGTAATCACAAGTTTCCTGATATTCTTTCCAATCTAGCCCTCCTAGAGTCCTTTCTCAACAGAGTAACCAAATTGACTTTGTTTATATCCTTTAATTGCTTCCCTTTGCACTTAAAGCCCAAGGCCTTATGTTGCCCATCATGTCCTAAATAATCTGGTACCACCTGCTCTCATATGTCCTCACTTATTCTCTATCATACTTCACTCTTCTCCAGCCAAATGCACTCTCTTGCTGCTCCACAAACACGCTAAGTTCAGACTCACCACAGGCTCATTACACTGGCTCTTCTTCCTGTGTAGTATTTGCATATCTCTATAGCTGGCTCCTTATCATGTAGGTCACTGCTCAAATATCACCAACTCAGAGAGGCTTTCTTTATTCTATTGACAAAAGCTACATGCTTCCTTCACTGCTTTGTCTTCATAACATCTATAACTATTTAAAATATATTTGTTTTTTGTTTATTACCTCTTCCTCACTCCAGAATATAATCTTAAGAGGACAGGAATAATAAGAATCTTGTCTATTTTATCTTAAATAGCTCCTATGATATACAATTGTACCTGAAGAGTTAACATAATAGGCCCACCTCAGATAGGCCTGCTTGCAAGGATAACCCTTGGCAGGTGCCTAGAAACTTAAATAGTAAACAATTTCCTATATTGATATGAACTTTCTTTAAATGATAAGAGTGACTCGTGCCTAGACTGTACAAACAAGGCAGTTTACGCTGAACACCTGCTTTCCATCTGGAAGTTTGGAATTTTAGTAAGTGGCAGGCAGAGAGCACCTATATGACTAGTTCCCCCAAAAAACTCTGGGCACTGAATCTGTGATGAGATTCTCCAAAAGACAACATTTCATACATGTTGTTACAATCTGATGATGGCGGGATTTGGTACATTCTGGATGACTGCACTGAGAGAGAGCTCTTGGAAGCTTACACCTGGTTTCCTCTGGACTTTGCTCCATATGGCTTTTCCTTTTGTTCTTTTTGCTTTGTATGCTTTCACCTTAATAAATATTTTCCATGAATACAGCCATTTGCTGAGTCCTTTAGGTACTCCTAGCAAATCACAGAACCTGAGGGTAGTCTTGGGGACTCCAGACATAGTAATCAAAAAGCTTACTTGGTCTCCCCAGTTAAAGGTAATCAAATAGAGGCCGGGGGTGGTGGCTCATGCCTGTAATCCCAGCACTTTGGGAGGTCAAGGTTGGTGGATCACAAGTTCAAGAGATCAAGACCATCCTGTCCAACATGGTGAAACCTTGTCTCTACTAAAAATACAAAAATTAGCTGGGCGTGGTGATGCACCCCTGTAATCCCAGCTAGCTGGGAGGCTGAGGCTGGAGAATTGCTTGAGTCAGAGATTGAAGTGAGCTGAGATCACACCACTGCACTCCAGCCTAGTGACTGACTCCATCTCAGAAAAAAAAAAAGTAATAAAATGAAACAAACATAAAAATTTCTATAACATGATAATGGATCACATATGACAATAAAGCCCATCTTTCTCTGGAGTACATTACCTCATCATGAAATACATTTACTACTTACGTGACTGGTCTATAGATTTCCTTAACACCAATGAACTGAAGTTGTTCCATAATGTCTGGAATACTTGCACATCGAGTAAGATTAATTCTTGGGTAATAAAGAAGGTATGAGAGACACATTTCATTTCTGGTGCTTAGTCCTCCCTGAAAACAGACAGTTTATTTAGCAAAGTATGTGTTCTACCACCTTTGACGTTTAAAGCAGGTTAAGTCATCAGTGTCATACATTTCCTTCCAGTATTAAATTTAATAAATCTTAAAACTGAAAAGTAAAAATTTGGCTTTTTTAAAAGGTAGTGACACAATTAAAAATTAATAGAATTATTTCCAGTTTTAAAATCTGCCTTTCTTAAATAATCTAATAAAATTCTGCTGATGGGAAGTAAACTTTTCAACACAGTGAACATTTCAGAGAAACATAAGGATGTTTGGTTAGCATAATACCAATTAATCAGTCTGATGGAATTTTGGCGAGAAATTTTTCTGATTTAATTGAATTTTCTAGAATCTTGTCTTCATGTGTATAAACATTAGCTGCTGCATACCACAGGAGAGAAAGATTTTATATTTTGAATCCAGGTAGTTAATTATCTACTAAAATTTGGAAAAAGATTAAAGACCCTCAAAAGAACAGAATCCAGGGTTACTACAGCATATTATCTAATATGTCTAATTTCAACAAAAAATTATTAAGCAGGAAAAGAAATAGGAAACTATTATCTATATTCAAGGGAGGAAAAGTCAGTAGAAATGGACTGTAAGATTGAGACGCTGGATTTATCAGACAATGACTTGAAAGCAGATGAAAACATGTTCAATAAAGCTGTTTAAAAAGTTTTCAAAGAGTTGAAGAAAAATATATTCAAGTAATTAAAGGCAAATATGTTAAAAATGAGTGAACAGATAGGGAATGACATTAGAGAAAGAAAAGCATTTTTAAAAACAGAAATTCTAGAGCTGAGAGGTACCAAAATGGAATAAAAGCTTCACAGGATGAGCTCAGCAGCAGGTTTCAAATGAGCAAGGAAAATATCAATGAACTTGAAGATTAATCAATAGAAATTGCCTTACTCAAAGAACAGAGAGATAAAAGACAAAAGAAAAGTGAAAATACTTCAGATATCTGTGGGACAATATTAAATGTTCTAGCATTGATGTCTAAAATACATGTATGGTTTCATGTATGTTAATACATGTAATTGAAGTTCCAGAATGAGAGGGAGAAGACAAAAAGGTAAAAAAATATTAAAAGGAATAATGCCTGAAATAATCCCAAATTTAATGAAAGACATTAACTTGCAGACCCGAGAAGCTCAACAAAAGCCAAAGGTAAATACAGAAAGCCATACCTAGACACATCACAGTCATACTGCTGAAAGCCAAAGACAAGAGAAAATCTTGAAAGGAGCAAGAGAAAAATGACACATCACATACAGGTAACCAGGAATCCAATTGACAGCGGATATTTCATCATAAATGATGGAAGTAAAAGAAGATACTAGAATTATATATTCACAAGTGTTGCAGGAGAAAAGCAGCTGCCAACCAAGAATTCTGTATCCAGCAAAATCCAGCTTTTGAAAACAAAGGTGAGAAACTTAATATTGTTCATATTATAAATTAATGTAGGGACTAATATACAATGATTTTACTACTTGCAAAAACATGGTGTTTGCTCTTGATGAGCAAGACAGGATTAGGCAAAGGGAGAAGCTGATCTGCAAATAAAGTTACATCTGATGCCTCAGTAAATATTGTATTTAATTTAGCTTTAAGTTAGGATGGCTGTTCAGAGTTGTACCAAATTGTAGAAAGAAAGCTGGGCCTTTGCAGTCTCTTATCAACTAGTCATTGGCTGCTCACTGTCCTACTGTAGGGAGCATAACTTTAAGGAGTCATTCTCTAATACCAAGGAGGAATGTCCAATGAGGGACAGAGCTGTGAGCTATTACATTATCATCTGATATTCCCAGTGGCTGAGGTTTGGTTGTGTTGGCCCTGAAAAGGGTGTCAAGACAGTGCACCAAAATAACTGCTACAATAATAACTCATTTATCATGTCTTTAGGAAAATATTTCAACAAGAAAAATTACGCATAAGCCCTAAGAAAAAAATAAAACCAACACCAGTACCTTGACTACCTCCTGTGTGCCCAGCTTCTATCTCTCTTCTTCCCATTCCAACCAAAGGTGATTACTATCTTAGTATCTTATCTTTCTATTGCTTTTCATTACACTTTACATTCAGTATATTGAAGTATGTATACCTAAACAACATATTGTTTAATTTTCCATGTTCCTGAGCTTTACATATATAATATCACGCTACATATATTCTGTTACAAGCTTGGTCTTTTCAATCAACATTATTTGTTCTCCAGATACATTCATGTTAATATATGCAGCTTTAGTTCACTAATTTTCATAACTTTTCACTATTTCATTATATTTTTGATGGGTATTTGAGACATTTCCATATTTTTTCATTCCTATATTATTACATGCTATTATGAATAGTTGATGTATTTCTCTCCTAAAACACATTCTGCAAAAGTAATTCCAAGGCTAAATCTACATAGGCATGGAATTGGGTAGAGTATATATGAATCTCTAACTTTACTAGATAATACCATATTTTTCCCCAAGGTGGTTTTACAAATTTATATTACCACTAGCAGTGTATAAGTGTCCCAGTTTCAGCACAACGGAAATGCTGTTTTAAATTTTGCCAAACTGGTGAGTTCAAAATATCTCATTCTGGTTTATATTTGCATGACTTTGGTTTTAAACGAAATGAACATCTTTTCATATATTTATATTATCTATTAGGTTGTTATTTCTTTGAAAGGTTTTTGTCTTATCCTCTTTTACTGTATTCTCTTCTGTTACTGATTTATGGACTCTGTTTTATAAGCTAGACACTAATGCTCTGTTAATCTATGTATTGCAAATATTTTTTTCTGGTTTAAAACTCTTTTTACTTTCTTAATAGTATTTTATTTTGGTAAGCAAAAGCTTTGACATAGTCAAATTGATTAATCTTTTATTTACAGTTTGTGCTTCTTATGTTTTGCTTATAAAATAAGTACTCCAAAGTCATGAAGATATATTCAGGTATTTTTTTCTTCCAGTGGTTTTAAAGTTTTGCTGTTCACATTTAAATATTTAACACATCAGGCATTGATTTTTATGCACTGTGTGAAATTAAGGCTCAGTTTTATTTATGTCATATGGATATCCAGTAGTGCCAGCATCCTTTAATAAAAAGTTTATCCTTTTCCATTTATCTAAATGCTATGTCTATCATAACCAAGTTTCCAACCATAGGGTTTGTAGGTCTGTTTCTGAGATCCCTCTTCTGTTCCAAGTCTTCTAACTTGGGACTCAAAGCATGCTGTATTAATCACTAGCTTTAAAATAAACCTTATCTAGTAGATTGTTTTCTACCTTGTTCTTTTTAGTCTTATCTTGCCTATTTTTAACCTTTTGCTCTTTTGTGTAAATTTTAGAATCAACTTGCTCCAAGTAAAAGCTAAAACAGCAAAAGGTTTATATAAATAAAAAAATAGGTGAAAATATTTGCAACCTTGGTCGGTGAAGATTTCTTAGGATACCCAAACCTCAAATAATAAAATTTCTCTGAATTTTCTTTACTGGAATTATATCAAATTTATAGACCAATATAAATTGAAGTATTTTCTCTATTTTACTGAGCCTTTCTGTCCATGAACACTTAATGTCTTTAGGCATTCTTTAATGTTTCACAATAAAGATTTATAAGCTTTTTCACAGAGACCAAACCTGTTAGATTTTATTTCTGTATAATTTTTATTTTAAATTGTATTTTCTTGAAATAATTTCTTATACACTGAAATGCAATTTAGATAGTATCAATTTGGAGGAGGGTTTGATGCAGAAAATTACAATATCTGTGAATAATGTGTTTTGTTTCTTCACTTCTGCCTTTCTGATCCTTATATCTTATTTTCATTTCTTTTCCAGTACAATGTTAAATACAAGTAGTGATAACAAATGCCCTTATATTCTTCCTAACTTGAAAAAAAAACTTCTGATATTTCATTTAATTTAATATTGCTATAGCTTTTTCAGAGCTAACTTTTACCTCGTTAAAACAATTCCTTCCTGTTCCAGGCTTGCTAAATGTCTCCCCTGTCAACAGTAAACTTGAATTTTGCTTTTTCTACCTCTGTTCAGGTGATTATATGTCTTTTTCCTTCAATATTTTCATGTAGAAGACATTAATATATTTTCTAATTTAAATCAATTTTATATTCCTCAGCTAAACTGAAGTTGGTCTCATCATTAGATGTATATATAAAAAAGGATTTGTTTTGTCAAAATTTTGTCCAAGTTATTTCCATCAGGTGCATGCTACTGGCCTCTTTTATACTACCCTTGTGAAGTTTTAGTTTTAAGATTATGGTAATTTAATAAGTTGGTGGGAGACGTTCTCTCTTTTTGTGTTCGTGAAAGAGATTAAGACATGAATGATCTATTTCTTGTATGCTTGGTGGAATTCCCTCAATAAATCTGTTGGAACCAAATTTCTCTATGATTCAGAGGCCTCAAGGTCATGAAGTTCCTTCTTCCTTTGGAAGTTTGGATTTATCTAAGCCAGGCTCAAGTAGATAGTCAATTAATGACCACAGTTATTTTAAAAATATTATATGAGAAAAATTAAAAGACTAAGGATAGCTTTCCATGAAAGAATCAATAAATTATACTCCAAATATTATTTAATACTATAATATCGTTAATTTGAAGTCTTATAAAATGCTAAAACATCACTGATACCATTTTTAGGATACCTGATGCGCAAAATTTTTAGAACTTTTCTTTCCAAATGGAAATGGTTTTTACCATTTTCTTCTAAAATCAAGTTTATTTCTTTCTCTCCATAAATGAACTTTAATTAATAATAAAATTTTCTTACCCAAGTCATCTCAGCTCTATCTTTTGTGCTGTAGCGACATTCTGTAATTAGGTTATCTCCCTGAAACATAAAGGTAAAAGCTTTCAGATTGAAGTTTTACGCTGATGTATTTACCAAACACATTTGCAGGTCAACAGTTAATATTTGCTGTATGAATGGATGCATCAAATAATTTAATTCAGCAGAAGACCTCTGACCTGTTTAATTCTAGGTTTGCTAACATAACAAACAAGCAAGTAAATAAGACTCTCGGCCAGGCGCAGTTGCTCACACCTGTAATCCCAGCACTTTGGGAGGCCGAAGCGGGTGGATCACAAGGTCACGAGATAGAGACCATTCTTGCCAACATGGTGAAACTAGTCCCAGCTACCCGGGAGGCTGAGGCAGGAGAATCGCTTGAACCCAGGAGGTAGAGGTTGCAGTAAGCTGAGATCACACCACTGCACTCCAAAAAAAAAAGACTCTGTTCAGGCCAGACTCAACAATACTGTAGCTGGATGATATAACCCAGGTACAATTTGTTCATCTAAAACCTAAAGATAAAAATAGTACTTATTTTTTCACAGCTATTATGAGGTGATTAAATGATATAACACATGGTCATTGGTGCAGATGAACACTTAATAAATGTCAAACATAGTAGTTACTGTGATCACCTCTTCATTTACCTTATTTTCTTTAAAGCTCCCTAGTCATGACTTTATTTTCTTAAAATTGAATTGTGAGGCAAATGAACAGAAATTTATCGTTCTAGTGTTTTCCATCCTTTTGTACATTACAGTAGACATGGAAAATGATAACTTTTTTTTGTTTGTTTCCCCTTTCAGGTAAGTGGATGAAGCTGTTTATGGATCTGAGATAGTCATTGCTGGGTGTTAGTCCTTAAATCTGACCTCCCTGCAACACCACTCAGAGGGTCCAAAGATAAGTATCTCATCACACGTATGCCCCCATCATGGCACATCAGTTAGGAAGATTTGAGATAACACTGTTTGGAAAGCCCCAGAGATATCACAATAAAATAGAGTGTAATCCTTAAAAACCTTGACCAGATCACTGTTTCTCAAACTTCTTTCTACTCTCAGGGTGTATCAAATAATTTCTAAAGGGAATATAGATCCAAAGCTATGGATTTAAGGGATAGCTATTAGTAAAAAGAAGATCCCTTTCCTCTCCATGACTTTCTTCTGTTTTTTCAACTTCCCTTTTACATCTTATTGTGCCATGTCTTCTCCCTGACAATTCATCCTGTCTAAAAACCCTGTCTCCAGCACCATGTAGAAAAGATACTGCTATTACTCTCATTCCATAAATGGCATAGGGGTCTGACTTTTAAATAAGAATAGAAAATTATACTGCAATTGAGCTTGATGGTCATGGAATAAAAATTTGAGAAAACGGAGCATTATAACGTCTTTAAAGTCTTCATTCTCTTCTTTCCTTCACCATAACCCCATGCATTGTGTCAAGCTGGATCACACAGCACAGTTTAATTAGCTATATCCAAATAGCTTTATCAGGTAAAAGAATTATCCTTACATTCATTTTTAATAAAATGAAACTTCTAAAAATATCCTATCTTTTCAAGAGACCATAAAGACACCTCTGATTTTACCACTGCCAGAATTGCAACCCAAAGACTCGCTAGCTGGAATGTCAAGTATAAAAAAAAGTAACGTTTAGTCCTCAGAACCTGAGGGGTTTTGTTTTTGTTTTTTTCTTGTCAACAGTTTGAATTGCTCCTGGGAATCATTAAAAAATGAGTTTCAATTTTGGAAAACAGATCAAACACATTCCATCTGGGTTGTACAACACCCACAGGGGGTGGTTTTTAAGAAAACAGATACAAGGAAAAATCCATTTCACTTCTAGAAACCTTGCCACATCTCAGCAGATATGTCTCATGACTTTTATAACAGTCAATTAAAAAGAGCAAAAACATGCATACTGGTAAGATGGTTTGTTCTTCCTTTAGATACTGAAACTCCTGGAAATTGAAGTCAAAATCATCATCATAGGCAAGTAGTTTCATTTCCTTCCCTTTTCGAAAATGACGCAGCCTGATGCCTCTGCCAGCCAGGTGAGCATGGAGAAGAACAGCAAACACATGAATTCCACTTGGTTTTTCGGCTTCCAGAGCCTGCAGGGGACACCAAGGAAGACCCAATTAGCCCAAACAAGTGCATGTACAGACAGTTCACATTCAGACACACTTGGAGGGACAATTGAGATAAAAAGCTAAGGCAACTTAAATGAATGCTTCAACTGCCAAACATTTTGAATTCAGATTGTTCAGTGTTCTCCTTGTGGAGCAACATTTATTTACTGGGAGAAAAATAGCGGAACTGATGCTTATGAGGGACCCACCAGATCATTTCTACAGGTTACCTTCATTTTTCCTTCTTTTAGGAGGATAAGAGGCAATAAACACTCTTAGCAAAAAGATTCCACTACGTTAGTAACCTGAAAACCCAAACTCTTAAAAGAAAATATTATTCCCACTTTTCCAGATAAGAAAGCCAAAGTGGGTCAATGGAATTAAATGAACTGCCCATGGTCCTACAGTTTGTAAATGAGGTCATGGCAATTTGTATGAACTGTGGCCTAAATAACTCAGAAGAGCCTAATTTTTCCACCTCATCAGTCTGCCATACTGTCCACAACCACGATCTTATAATTCATAAAGAATATGATCCATGTTGAAATATTTTCATTAAAAAAGCTTTAAGTAAAAATTGGCATTACTAAATACTTATACTCAGCTTTTCTCCTATGCAATATCTATTTTTATATTAGTTATTTTGCTCTGTGTGAAGGAAGGGAAGAAAACCGTAAGGCAGAGAAAAAAGGAAAGTGAATGTGAATAATGGAAAAAATAAATAGGGATAAAAGGTAAAGTAGGGAAAGGAAAAAAAGACTACACAAACAAAGGTAGAAATTGCAAATGATGATATAAAGCATGAGATATGCAACGAAAAAAAAGGCAGGTAAGAAGAAAAACACCCTGTCAACGATTTCTGTCTTTAGAGTTCTACTCCTGTAGTTTTCAAGATTAAAAAAAGCCGTCAAAGGTCCTACTAAAATTGCAATAATGGTTTCACAATGTTTCAACAAGAAAGGAATCAATAATAAACACGCATGCAATTTTTCACACCACAGTTTCTAAGAGCATGGATGAATCTGCAGAGAGCAGCTCAGACTGAGATGCTGCCTACCTCTTCAAGGCACTCCAGAGTGCAGTGGCCTTCAGACTGGAACTCAGGCATCCCTGGAGGGATGGTATGGAAGAGGCTCACCCAGAGGCCAGCCTCAATCACCCCAGCATCATATTTCCTTATATCCATTGTATAAAATAACCTCAGTCCAGAATTATCTATTAAGCCTAGAACAAAAACACATAAAGTGAGTTTGAGTACTTAAAAAAGTTTTTATTCCCAAGAAAATTCTTGGTTTGATTTTTAAGTTGTCACGTTTAGTTGAAATAGGTTTATTTTCCATAAACTGTCAAGAAGGACAAGAATACAAGCAGAAATTAGTGGCAGACAACAATCAGTTTCATAAACAAGAATTAAAAGATGAGTAGCCATATTGCCTGCAACCTTTGTTGACTCACACAGCATACCACGAGAGAAATGTGTCAGTTATCTAGCTGCTATATGCCATAATTATCTAACATGAAGACAGAATGAAGATTCTGAAGTCATTCATTAGAATATACAATAACTCATTAAAAGTTTTATTTTATATTGGTTCAAGATGAAGTTCAATAACATTTACTTTGAGGTAAAAATTCCTTAGTTTAGAAACCATTTGCTGATGAAGAAAACTACTTCATTAACTTTATTTCTTTAAAGATTAACTTTATTTCTTTACAGCTTGTCAACATTGTCTTCTTCATTCAACAGTCATTCAATCAACACACAACTGTTAAGAATCCATTATATAAACAGCACGCTATTAGGCATTGTGGGGGTGAGAGATGAATAAGACACTTGTTGTTATGACACATTCATTACAGGGAGGGAGAGTGTGAGCCCCAAACTTTTCATAAATTTGTTTCAGTAACTTGGAAATTAATTGACTTCCTTCTGCAGTAGTGACTTATCCACCTGTAACTAACAGATTGATCTCTTGCCCTCAGTTTGCTTTCTCGTCTCCTTTAAATCAATCGGCTTAGTCTATTTCCAGTCAATCATTTTTAAACACAAGGTCTTTATATCAAATATTCCTCATCGTATGTTATATACCCCTTACTCACAAACACACACACATACACACATTTAGAAGATATCCATTACTTTGAATGTTTTAGAATGAAATAAGTTGTTAAAATTAAGTGTTCCAATAATTATCCCAATAAATTCTTACCTCACAACCCCTCCAACAGCCTTGGAAAAATCCAAGCTTCCTTTCCTGCTTTGTGAGTTTGTTATTGTGAACATAAAATAATTTACTATGTGTTTCTTGACTGCAGCTTGTTCAGATGTTCAGGGTCATCACAAGGAAGCACTTTGGTGTGACAGTTAGGGACACCAACTTCGGAGCTGACCAACCTGGCCGCAAATCCCAGCTCTGCTGCTTATGAGTTATGTGACCTTGGCAAGTGCTATGGTTAAATGTTTATCCCTTCCAAAAAGTAGGTCTGAATGTTGTTGAAATTTAATTGCCATTGCGTTGGTACTGAATGGTGAGGCCTTTAAGAGGTCTAGGTCATGAGGGCTCTTCCCCTGTCAATGGCTTAATGCCACTATTTCAGAAGTGGGTTTGTACCCTCTTGGTCTCTTTACCCTTCCACCAAGTGAAGCCTTCTGCCATGTTATGACACAGCAAGAAACCCCTCATCAGATGCCAGTACCATGTACTTGTACTTCTCAGCCTCCAGAACTGTGAGCAACAAATTCCTGTTCATTATAAATTACCCAGTCTATGGTATTCTGCTATGGCAGCACAAAACAGATGAAGACAGAAAGGTACCTAATCAGTTTGTGTTTTGGTTTTCCAATATGGAAAATGGCCATAATAATGGCACTACCCCCTCATAAGGGTGATGTGTGGCTTAAATACCAAGTTCTTAGAACAGGGTTTGGCACAAATGAGGTGCTCAATAAATAGCAGCTAGTCACACATGTACCAGGGTTTCAATCAATTGTTAAACAAATTAATCATAAAAATCAATTCTTTTACATAATTACCAGAGCAGATACCCATGACCATGATAATGTAGAACATCTATATTGATCTTAGAATTTTCTCTGGAAATGTCTTGCAGAATTTTGTTTTGTATTTTATATTTTTGCGATCTGCCTCCTTATAATAGTTTAACAGGGAAAAAATATAAGTAGAAATTTCAGTTGCATTTACTATAGTGAGGTTCATTAATTTCATTAGCTATTTGGACCATTAATAGATAATCTACTAAATAAAGTAATAATTTATTAAGCAAATAAAATGTAATTATTAAAAAACATTTCTGGAAACAAATTCACATTATGCTATATTTATAAAAAATAAAATTACTATAATCTAAAATTTGGTCTAATTATGTATATGAATAAAAATAGAAAGTACTAAAAATTCTGAGTTCTCTATTAACCTGTTAGAAAAATAAGCTGATATTTCATTTTTACATTGAAACTATGAGAAAGTCAACTTAATTGACAACAGACAAGGCAAATAAATTAAGTTTTCCGCTTTTGTAATAAAGACTATAAAAGAAAGTAGTTCACATAGAATTTCCAATTGGAGAAATATTATACATTATGTAAAATACTTATTCTATTAATAATTTAAAATCCAAAATGTAAAATTTTTTAAAATAAATGTTACCATATAAGACATATTCAATAATTAATCCCATTATTATTGTGATGATAATTTTTATACTTTATAGTCAGTTATGATTTCATGGAAAATCTAACTTTTAGAATTTTTTAACAGGTTATTTTGTAAATGCTTGATTTATGAGCGTTTTTAAACTGAAATTCTCATAGATTCATGGTTCAGAGTATGGGATATAATTGGTGGGTGGAAATTAAAGTGAATTCAGAGAGAAACTATTTCCTATTAATTACTTTAGGGTAAAAAAAAAAAGAATACTGGCTTGCTCACCAACAGAATGGCTTAACACCTACTTTTATAGAAACATTGCTCTTTAACTATCATACCACATGTCCTCTCTTCATAATCTATTATTCATACTGCAGCAGCCAGAGTGGTCTTTTCAAACACAAATCACATTATTTGACTCCACTGTATCAAACTCTTCAATTGCTGCTCATTGTCTTCAGGGTCAACATCCTTAATGGGCCCTACAAGACCTTCGATGGTCTGCTTCAGCCTTCCTCTGCAGGTTCATCAGCATCTTTCTTCACTGAAACCTAACCCTTCAGCATCTGCAGTCACCCAGATGAATAGTTTGATTCTTTAACAAAGACTTTCTAGACCATCCCCACCACCACACACCCCTGGAGGGATTAGGTCACCAATACTCTCATAGTGTCAGATATCTCCTTTGGATCAATTGATGTATGTATAATTTCATATGATTGTTGTGATTATTTGGTTGTTTCTCTTTCCCATTGGGCTATAATTTCCATGAAGGTGGGAACAGCATCTGTTTTTCACTCACATCATATCCTCAAGCACAGATCTGTCATATAGTCGGTGCTCAGTATTTGCTGAATAATTGCATAAGCCAATGTAAAATAATAACTTGGAGTTGCTTCTGTTGATAATTTCAGATTAAATCTATCAATGTTGGGATTTGGAATATCATACAAATAATTTCAGCAATCAAATATATTTCTTTACTTCAATATCATATTATACAGTGTCACTGCCTAAGTACTTCTTGAATATATCTATGACTTGCTTACCACACAACAAAATGCTTATGCTTTTCAGTATAGTAAATGGTAGCTTTCTCTTATGTACAGTTAGAAAGAAAAAGAAAATGTTCCATAAACACCATGCATTGGGACTAATTCACATTGCAAAGGAAAAGTCTATTATTCTACTTCCCGGTAGGTAGTATGCAAATGATTTTTCAAGATTAGTGACTGCATGTGCTCATTTACCTGGTTTAATGCTGGTTAATGCCTGCTGTTACAATATAACTATAAATGGTACCCACTTTTACTTTTAAAAGTAGCCTAATTTGAATGATAAATGTATAGGTTAATTCTTTCTAACATTGGCTGCTATTTTGCTTCAACTCTGTTAAACACAAGAGTTACAAGATACAAAACTTTTATAAAAATCATAGGTAAAATATATGAGCAATAAACTCACCTTCCTTGTAAGTCGGATTGTCATAATGGACTTCTAGGAGCACATAATGGGGATCTAATGCTGTGCCAAGGGATAATCCAACATGAGGTGGATAAGAAAAACCCTAAATATGGAAAATGTCATGAGACAGTGTCCTAGGAGAGTCCCTGAGAGCTCCACTCAAAAACCAGCCATTTTCAAGGATATTTCAACCCTCTGGAACCCCATTAATCTACAACTGATGAAATAAAATAAAAATGACTTTAGGAAAGAATCCCTTCTTAGGAAAATGGAGTTAAGCCACCTTCATATCAAAAGTAGAGTTAGAGCTTTACTTGTATTAATTGGAGTCCTATTTGTGGAGGGAAACATGATTAATTAATTGTGTTATGTCTCAGTAATCATTAGTCCCACCTCTCCACCAATAGCCCAGGCAAAAATCACAGTTTCACAGGTGAGGAACGCGTCAGGCATGTTGGGGTGATAGCACTCATGGCCGGACGCCAGAACGCTGTCGTTGAAGTTGCTGCTGCACTGATAGAGCAGGATGTGGTGCACCAGACTCTCATGGCCTTTCTGTATCACTGGCTCAACCTACACAGGCACAAATGAGAGGAAGGACACAATAAATAAAGCCACCCTGCAACATCCCACGACAAGCACGAAAACTAACATAAACTATTATCAGTTTCTCAAAGGAACATTCTTCTCAATTATGTAAAGGTTGTGTAGTTCAAGTCTAATTTGTTCTGGAGATGGTGACAATGGTAAAGATAATGCTGATGACAATGGCAATAACAGGATGAGACAACCATTTACTCCAAGAAACACAGGGCTTTACTAATCGGCTTTTTTGGCTGTTAACTCGCTGTCGTGTCCCTTGCCCATTCTGCAGAGCAACTGTTTTGAAATTTCCTTGCTTTCTCCCAGGCCTGCCCTTCCTCCTCCTCCCATATACATATATATTCACATAGAAAGAAAGAAGTCAAGGCTGTAGGCACAAATGCTCCGAGTCTCCCTCTCATCCACCTCAAAATGTTATCTTTACTCATCCCTACCAGAGCTGAGAGATGAGGTCTTGTTCATCTCCACAAATGCATGGTCCTGAGAAGAAGGCTAGGGCTCAATCTTTTTTTGTTTTGTTTTGTTTTTTTGAGATGGAGTCTTACTCTGTTGCTGAGGCTGGTGTGCAGTGGCGCAATTTCAGCTCACTGCAATCTCCGGCTCCTGGTTTAAGCGATTCTTTGCCTTAGCCTCCCAAGTAGCTGGGATTATAGGCGCCCGCCACTACGCCCTGATTTTTGTATTTTTAGTAGAGATGGAGTTTCGCCATCTTGGCCAGGCTGGTCTTAAACTCGTGACCTCGTGCTCCACCTGCCTTGGCCTCCCAAAGTGCTGAGATTACAGGCGTGAGCCACCACACCTGGCCAATCATTTTTATTGATAATTTTATAATCAATAAAATTCAAAAAGAATCAAATTGTAATCTGGCCTCCAGACTAAGAATTGAGGGTATAGCCTAAAACATGAGGATTTCCTAAGAAAAAAAATCCACACATGAAACAAAGAAACTTGCTGCAAGCTTCCTTGCACATTTTATTTTTATTTTAATGATTAAGATCAAAAGCTGGTAACAATTTTATTATTACAATTTGAAAGAGGGAAAAAAAGCACTGTTACCTACATGCTCCTGTGACACTGTTCGAATTCGGAGAGGAAAACTAGAAACAAGTAGAATGGGCAGTGAAATTGGTCCTCATGTGAAAAGCATGATCCACGTGAAAGCGCTTCTTCCACTGTTTGCTCTGTTAGTTCCCTTGATAACACTCACCCACTTTAGTCCAAGAACCTAGGAATCAACTCAGAATGAGTAAAGTACACCCTAGCATCCCAGAGATTCTATATGTAGACCAAATGGGTCCTTGCACTTGGTGTAGGTGAGCTATAGGTGTTGCCATCAATTACAGCAGGGGTCCCCAATCCAGTACTGGTCCAAGGCCTGTTAGGAACTGGGCTGCACAGCAGGAGGTGAGCGGCAGGCAAGGGAGCAAAGCTTCATCTGTATGGCTCCTCCCCATCACTCACATTACAGTCTGAGCTCCACGTCCTGTCAGATCAGCAGTGGCGTGTGATTCTCACAGGAGCGCGAATCTTACTGTGAATTGTGTCTGTGAGGGATCTTGGTTCAGTGCTCTTTATGAGACTCTAATGCCTGATGATCTGAGGTGGAACAGTTTCATCCCAAAACCATGTCCTCCATCCTACAGTCCATGGAAAAACTGTCCTCCAGAACCCAGTTCCTTGTTGGCAAAAAGGCTGGGGACCCTGAGTTACAGAGTTCTTTTTTCTTTCCCCTCAGAGTTGTTTGAATCTTTGTTCAGCCGATAAAGAAGCCCTAGTGTGCTCCTAAATATCCAAGAGTTTAGCCTTAGGGTTCATCGGCACTTTCGTGTTTAGTCCTAACTACTCAAATACAGCACTGCATTTTGAGCTCCTTGCTTGCTCTCTACTTTCAGCATGCACATTTACATGAAGTGCTTTCAGCTGTTTTCTCCTATGACTTTGTTTTCCATTTTATCCGTAGTTTTTCTCTTTTCTGTAGGAAAATCTACGCAAGGGGGGAAAGGGAATGTAGTGGGTAGAGTCTGAAGGTGCAGCCAAGAAATTCAAGTTTTTAAATCCAGTTTTCTTTTGTGTTACACAATGAGTCATACCACACCTAAGCCTCGGGTACATTTTTAACATCACATGCATGGAAAAAACATTGCACACGGTTTTGTTCGCACTTGTTTTGTCTCTAACAGGTCATGAGCCCTAAAGGCAGAAACTTTTCTATTTTGCTCGAAAAGGGTAGTTATTATTGTTCAAGCATGGTTGCATAATAACAATGATTGCACAGAAGTAGAACCCAGGATTTCTATTGGAATTTCATTTCTATGTCTAGTTTGAGCTTCTGCCTGAGACTTGACATTTTTGGGTTCCTCAGTCTTCCAAGGGGAACAGGGCACTGCTAAGATGTCAACAGCAAAATATTCAGACACATGTGAGATTTTCGCTGAGTGCCTTGTAAGTTCAGGCAAAACCTGAAGGTTGTACTGAGCTCTACAAGGTAGGTCTTGGAAAGAAGGCTTTAGGGCACCAGAGAGTTGGTTACTGTCATGTCAGCTTCAGACACTAGTGGCCTTCACTGAAGTGTAGGAAGAGGGAGTTAAGGGTGTGTGATGCTGGGTGGTGCCTGACTGGGGAGCTTCAAATAAACAGTTTGAAAGAACCTTTTAAGAGCAAGTGCTTTTTTTGTCTTCATAGGAAGTGCTGAAACTAACACCAAACTGCCAAGCTACCAATTTATCCCTGGAATAATAATAACATCTGTCTTTTATTTAGACCTACTATCCACTAGCCACATATGCATCATTCTATGTATTTAATATTAACAACAAATCTATAAGAAAGACATTATAATCTTCAATCTTACAAATTTACTGAAAGTCAGAGATTAGACAACAAGCTCAAAGTACCATGGTTGGGAAATGGTAGACGGGATTTTAAACCAGGCTGGCCTGAGGCCAAAGTCTGTACTTTTCTAATGGCTACACTATTGCAGGAAGTGTGTTGGAGACGCATCAGGGACCCTGGAAGTTGCTGCCAGTGGGAGGGAGGATGAAAGCCTTCAGTAAGACAAGCTACCGACAGCTGTCATCAACAATGCCAGAAGGTGCTTCTGGAAGCCACTAGCAGGGACCACCACACGCTGATGCCCTCAGGGTGCAGCACCAGGTTGTGAGTCTTACACCTGGGGAGGGGCCTCCTGGCTTCCTTGCCACTCCAGTCCCAGGGCCCCTTGGCCTCTAGGATGAGAAGACAGGCCCATGGCCTTTCAATGTGTTCCTTCCTAAAAAGGGCAAACAAAAAGGCTTCTCTTCAAAACCTGATGACGGCTTCAAGAAGAATTAAATTGTAATCTGACCTTCAGGTTACGGATTGAGGATACAGCCTAAAACATGAGAACTTCCTAAGCAAAAACATCAACCTATAAAACAACAAGGAAGCTTGCTACAAACTTGGGTACTGATCATGGGAAGAGAGGATAAAAGGGCTTGGAAGAAGCATGCCCTTGGCAAAATAGGATGTAAGCAAAGAAAGGGGGAAAAAGAGAAAAACAAGTGCTTGGAAATGACATGTAAGGATAAATATAAATTAAGAGGCTGTTAATATGAGAGGAAAAAAAGAATACCTGATTATCAAACTCCTGAAGAATAGAAGAATAATTTCTAAAGAGGAAAATTTCAGACCACCATGGGGATATTAAATGAGACACCAAGAATATTCCTTAAGGATGGACATAGCCTCTTTAATGGAGGATACAACTTGAGGAAATGGGAGCACTGTGATCAGTGCAGGACAGGGCCATTGGCCCAAATGCTGAGCACAGGATAGGATTTCCCACAATCCTTCATGCCATGCTTACAGAGCCTGATGAAGCCAGGGCACTGCTACCAATCCCCCAATGGCGGCTGCTTATTATTTTCTGCTCCCACAACAAATTCTACAAACATTTTAAACCATCAACAAACTTGTGTGTTAAGCTCTGTTATGATATTCTTCTTCAGTGCCAGTAAGGCGGAAGTGCCAAGGCACGGTCTGAGCAGGCGGAGTGAGGCACACACAGAGCTCCATGCCCCCTCCTGCTTGTTCGCTGAATGCACCATTAACCCGACTCTCTGATGTGCTGGGTAACTGTCCACAGAAAAAATAAGACTTCTGCTTTTGCATTATTTCATTGTTTGTAATGATGATAAGAGTTATACATTTTTTTACTTAAAATACTAAGAAAAGTAAGGCTGTAATGTATCAGTATATTAAAGAGTAGCACTTCAAAAGCGTTCCTTATTCTGGTTACTTCCCACATTCACATTATTATTACAATCACAGTGGGAATGCCAAAAGTTGCCTCTACTAAAAAATATTAAAAATGTAGGAAGTATTAAAGAAAGTCATGGCCATAGAAAGTGCACGAATGTAGATAAATTGGTATTTCTAACCTTGGAATGAACATTTAATTTAATTTTGCTTGTAGCCTGGCTATATGACAGCAGAAGAAATAAATAAAAAGGAATATAAAGCAGTGCATATGGAAGTGGGGGCAAGACGCAAACATGGAAATTCCCCTGATGACATCAAACTGTGTTATTGATCCCACATTTTTGTACAAAAGTGGGGTTTACGGACTCAGAATGATGAGACGCTTGTGAGCTTACCTTCTATGGCAAAACAGACCAGGCAAGGAAGGCCTGGCAGCTATGGGTTATTTGTTAACTGCTGTATTAAAGGGACAGCCTAGAAACGTGAACATAGATGAAAAAGAAAGGAAAAGACTTCAACTGAAAGAATCTTTTAAAGAGGAAAATAGTCTCTTCTGTTAGATCAAGTGACTGGAGCCTTCAGATACACTTGAGATATCTTAGCAAGAAAAGAAAAGAACAACAATAAACAACTGCTCAAGAGTAGCCAAAACCAAGGTGGAAATTAACATTGACCCTAAAGCTGACCTTGGCAATGACCATTTTTCCTAACCTCATCATCTCTTGTTACCTACTTTATCCAGGTCAAATATACCTAACATAGACCCTGCAGCAAAAAGAGTACTTAATAACTATTTATTGAATTGAAATAAAATAAAATGAATATGACCCTTTCCATGAAGCCAACATCAGTGAGTCTGAATCATTAAATTCATTTGCCTCTGAAGTTCTTGATTATCACCACTATACTGCCTCCCACTTCAGCTACTGAATCCCATTGTCACATCTGTCCTTGTATCTGCCCATGAGTACACTACGTCTGAAATTCTCTTTGTGCGTCTCTTTCCTTCCCTGTTAGCTCTTTCACACTTTTCAGTTGCTCAGCCTGCCATTTTCTCCTGGGAGGCCACTTGAACTCATCACTCAGCAGCACTCTCACAACTGACCCAAATGCTCAAATGGTGAATCACTCCTGTTATCGGCTCCTTCTCATCCTCCACTTGGGACACTGAAGATGTACTTTATACAACTATTCGCAGAAGACTTCAATGTTCATAACTCACACTTTTGCCTCAGAAAGTCATTGCTCTGCATTCTGTTCATCTCCCTGAAGTGGCTATTCTAAAACCTTTCCCAATCTATGCATACCTCCTAACCAGCTCTCAGCAAATGTCTTCATTATTCTGGTGAGAGAGGAAAGCATTTATATCCACTCTATAGTTGCCTGAGGGCAGAGCTTGGGGGTGGAATTTGATGCAAAGGACACAATATTATTGAAAAGTCTTAAATGTCAACAACCCGTTGCATAGATTCATTTTTTACAATGTAAAAAGTAATAAAATGATTCAAAGAATCTACACTTGGTGGCATTCTATTCTGCTTAACTTGAGCTATAAGGAGTGGGATGAGACATAGAGAACCTAAGACCAAGGGACTGAGTACAGGGATAAGACCAACAAAGTCTATGTGTTGCAGAATTCCCTAGAACTTAGAACCAAGAAACTGTTTCAGAATATGAGGCAAGAAAATCTTAGGGGAAATGTATGTTTTCTTTCAGCGACTGAAGGAATGAGATCTCTGGCAAAACTGTGCCTACCTGCTGGTCTCCCTTCACCAGCACCTACCCTGAAAACAGATTCAATTCAGAAAAGGCTTTTAGTGAAAGACACTGAGTACTGGCCAACAAAAATCCGTATGGTTCTGCAGGCTTCAAATAGCCAATTACCTAAACAATAATGCTGACTGAAAGAAACATATTTTCTTGCTTGATTCCTCTGTGCTGTGTTAACAGCGCCTCCTGAAAATTCATGTCCATTTGGAACCTCGGAAGAGGACTTTATTTGAAAATAGGGTCTTTGCAGATGTAATTGGTTGAGATGAGATCACACAGGATTAAGGTGGGCTCTCAATCCAATGACTCATGTCTTTATGAGAGAAAGGAGAGGGAGATTCAGACACAGACACACACAGACAGAGGATGGAGACATGAAGATGCAGGCGGAGGCTGCCACAAGCCAAAAAATGCCAGAAGCTACCAGAATCTGGAAGAGGCAAGAAAGGGGAGCTTTTGGAAGGAGACTGGCCCTGCTTATATCTTGATTTCAGACTTCTGATCTCCAGAGCTGTGAGAGAATAATTTTTCTGCTGTTTCAAGCTACCCAGCTTACAGTCACTTATTACAGCAGCCCTAGGAAACTCATACATCCTAAATTTTCTACCATAAACTAACAATTTGGAGATTTGTACATTTATACCCAGGTCATGATTGTCTCTGTCATTGTTTGTAACATGGACTCATCACAAATATACATTTCCCATACATGACTGAAGTTAAATAGATTTCTTTATTTATAGCTAAATATATGTGTGTCATGCTTTGGTTGTTAATTTTGGGAGTAAAGCAGGAGAAAGTACCTTTTCTTGTCTTGTCTGAGTATGCTCAGCAATATGTGAGAAACACACGGAGGTTACTAGAGCTCTTTTTATTTTTTTGAGATGAAGCCTCACACTGTCACCCACACCCAGGCTGTAGTGCAGTGGCACGATCTCAGCTCACTGCAATCTCCATCTACTGGGTTCAAGCAACTCTCCTGCCTCAGGCTCCCGAGTAGCTGGGACTACAGGCGTGCACCACCACACCCAGCTAACTTTTTGTATTTTTAGTAGAGACGGGATTTCACCATGTTGGCTCAGATGATCTTGATCTCTTGACCTCATGATCTGCCAACCTCAGTCTCCCAAAGTGCTGGGATTACAGGCGTGAGCCACCATACCCAGCCAACTAGAGCTCTTTTGAATAATTTTCCTGTACTCATTCTTCCAACTCTACCCATTTAACATGTGGCTCCTTGCTTGTTAAAACATGAGTGGAAGAGTGGAACACAGCTCTTCAAAAACAACCTGCAACTCAATAGATTCAAAACTAAAACAAAAGGAGAGAGGTGATGAGTGTAGTCTGTAATGAGCTGGAAATTTTGTAAATTCCCATCGCTTTTCTTCCTGCCCATTCTTGTTCCTGGCACCCTGCTTTATGTACCCACCTGAGGCACAGGTTGCTGCCCACATAAAAGCCCGTAATCTATCTCTGAAAAAAGTTATCCAAAGGTCAGCTAGCTCCTAAAGTGATGCTGCCTATGAGGACATTTCAGCCAGAACTAACTGTGTAGATCATGCTGACATGCTCACGTGACAATGGGAGCACAGAGGTATCTACCCCTCTCTCTCCGTGTCTCCTGCCATATCCTCATCCCTAACAGGAAGGGCTCTTTCTTTTAGCTTGACAATATAGCCAAGGTATGAGAGGCAGCCAAAATTAACAAGGAATGGCATCTTTGCACCACAGGCACTCCACTCTGAAGAAGGTAAGGGTGCAACGCAAACCCTGACTTGCTGATGTGGTGTCAAGGGCCACAGCATGAATGGACTTAGCTAAAGCCCAAGAGGTGATGCCAAGAAGAGATGAAGTGGGAAAGAGAAGAAGAAAAGGAAGGGGAAAAGGGAAGAAATGAGGGCGAGTTATTTCCGGGAAATAACTCACCCATTACTATAGTCCCGAATTCTCACAGGTCTACCATCTTCAAACACAACCGTGCCCTGCCAGCCACAATTGGCCAATTCAGGGAAGGGTGCCCAGCCTATCTTGGAATTTTTCAAACTATGAAAAAGAATTCAACCCCCTCTACAAGCTGAATATGAGCTGTGAGGTTCAGCAACCTCCAGGGATGGTGTTTCTCAGTACATGAAAGAAGCCAGCATTCAGTGAGATACCATCAAGCAAGCACACACAGAGGTACCAGAGACAAGATAAGACAGGCTGGGCAGAGTTCAAATACTTCACTGAAGCTGTTCCTGAAACCACTGCATCTCTGCCAACTGTGGTTTATTTACTCAAGTTTTTTTAATAACTGAGTCAATATATTCCTTTCTTTTTCTGAAACTAGTTCAGCTTGGGTTTCTATTGCTTGCAAACAAAAGTCCTGATTAAGAATCAAACACAAGTAGGTATAAATCATCAATTCGTCAGTAAGTTTGTGTAGTCATACATGTGCTCCCTCAAATTTTTTTCTTCACGCTGGAACATTGCCACAAACAATTACCTTGCTTGTGTTTTACTCTTCCAGTTTATTTACTGTTCTTAATGTGACCTGCATAAGTTCCAAATAAAGTTACTTCAGTAAATGCCCTTGAAGAGCGATACGCTGGGAGAGAATGACTTCCTCTGCTACGTACCAATGTCTTTCTCCCTTGCTTACTGATTTCTGAATTTCCACCTAGGCACTTAGGATTAAGGTTATTTGACTTGATGAATATGTAAGGACCCTTGAAGAGAGATAACACGTTAATATTTGCAGTCATTTATTTTAAAATTTGAATGAATTAGGTCCTTTGGCCAAACACTTCAAGAATATAAAAACATACAAAACAAAACAAAACATTACTTTTAAGACAGTTTGTAAGACAGCATGCTTGTATATATTGTTCTTTGAATTTTTAATAGATCACTCATGAACTCTAAGGTACCTTCTGTCCCTATATTAGCATATATATTAATTTTCAATTACTTGAGATATTCAATACACCAGAGATCACATAGAACTGTATGAAATTTTGAAATTAACACATATGTGGTAAGCAAGAAGTAGTCAATTTTAAATTAATACATATACGGCCAGCAAGAAGTAGTAGTGTGCCGGAGGTCCCATCTTGGCTCTGCAACTAACCAGTTGTGGGACATGCTATAAGTCACATGATAATAGCCCTGCTTCTCATCCAGCTCTAGACTACATACAGACTAGAAGAATATAGACATTCATTTAATCCTGAAAATGACCTTATGTGTTTAAGTAAAAGAATTAGTCCACATTTCATAGATACAGAAAATAAAGCACAAATAAGTTAAGAAACTTGACTGTGTCACAGCCCAGGTTTGACTCCGGTCGTCTGGATCAAGAACGTGCTCCTAACCACCACATGGTGTACTCTTATCTTTATTAGCAGGGTCATAGATGGGATAACATCAGTGCTCTACCAAGAACATTTCAGATCCCTGGAGCCCTTTCTGTGCACCCACCACCCAGGTTCTGTTCTAGGTTTCTCATTTCTAATCATTTGCATCTGCAACTTTCCTAGGAGGGCTATCATACAGAGAGCTAGTGCCACAAAATATACCTTTCTCTGGGGCAGGTGAAAGGTATGGGGATGGGGATGTCCAGCAGCCTTGCCCAGATGGGACACGTTTTCTATGGGTTTAAGTTGAGGCTGGAAATGCAACAGAATCACACTCCTGCTCAGCTTCTTCTTCCCTAGCCTTAATCTCCCCACCCGCCAACCCCCAGCCCAGTGTTTTCTCCTGGCACTTCCTTAGTAAATCCATCGCACATAAATCCACGTCTCAAGAGACTATATTTCAAATAAGACAAGCAGGATAATGATGGAATATTTTTTTGGAACACATCTTATTGGGTTTGATTTTGCTTTATTATTTTCTATCTCTGTTTTTTGTTGTTTAACTTCTCACTAACTCAGTTCCTTTAGTAGTAAATTAGTGATAATGAGGTTTACTTATAAGATTATTTCAGCATTAAACTGCTGGTCCATGTGACCCAACAGATACCTTGTAGGTGCTCAAACTGTTGTACTAGTATTATTATCTTCAGTTGGATCCTGAGTTTTTAAATGCAATTTTAACATTTTTCCCTCACAGACAACAAGTAAATCTATACAAGTAATCCATTTCCAAGCTCCAATATTTCAAAATCTAATTTTAATGCTTGTATGTCACAAATATTCAGGCAAAAAATATTTCCATAAATACTAATGTTATTGCAAACTATGTAATCATATGAAATATACATTGGTGTGTGCCATCTCAATATAATAAGGATTTGATTTCCTAATTTTTTTTTTTTTTGAGACAGAGTCTTACTCAGTCACCAGGTTCCAGGCTGGAGTGCAGTGGCACGACCTCTGCTCACTGCAACCTCTGCCTCCCAGGTTCAAGCAATTCTCCTGTCTCAGCCTCCCAAGTAGCTGGGACTACAGGCACGCGCCACCACGCCCAGCTAATTTTTTTGTATTTTTAGTAGAGACGGGGTTTCACCATGCTGGCCAAGATGGTCTCGATCTCTTGACCTCGTGATCCACCCGCCTTGGCCGCCCAAAGTGCTGAGATTACAGGTGATTTTCTAATTTTTATGTATACTACTTAGCTATATTTTCTCTACAGAGATCTTTTTCTGAATTATGGCATCTCTCTTTTCTCAAAGAAAACTTATCTACATTCACTCATGTATGTTTTTACATAGTTTTAAGTATGAATTTTCCTTATCACTTTGATTTAAAAATGTTTTCTTTCAAGAGATGCTCCTATGAATGAATGAATGTTCATTCATGGACTCAACTGACAACTAGCCCCCCTCCCCCCTAACAAAAGCCCCACCTATATCTACACACTATGTGCTCTTTGTTAGGTGCTGAGGGAGGAAATAATGATACATCAAACATGAATCTGACAGTCTTATGGTTCATATTCTAGAACAATAGCGAAGCTAAGGCTAGAGAATAATCATTTTTTATTGCCTTCCAGCATCAATTCCTCGAGATTTTCCTATCAGGAATCCTGAATTTCTGAGCTACACCATTTGGTTAAGAATGATCCCCAACTTCCTTGGGTGGCCTAAACCCACTTATGTAATCCCATCCTTAATAGGAGCTGAAACTGGTCCAATCACAAAGAATCCCTAGACTTTTACATGGTAGCTAAAAGCTATCCTCTCCTTTCCCCTGGATGCGAAAGAGAAAGTGTGCTACTTCAGAAGTCTGTGCTCCCTGAGTCAAAAGAGCCTATGGATGAAGACAATACAATGTTAAGGGCAAGCTCAAATGAAGCTACAGCTCGTTTTTGGTTTTGTTTTTGTTTTCTGAGATGGAGTCTTACTCTGTCTCCCAGGCTGGACTACAGTGGCACAGTCTTAGCTCACTGAAACCTCTGCCTCCCAGGTTCAAGAAATTCTCTTGACTCAGTCTCCCAAGTAGCTGGGATTACGGCATGGGCCACCATGCCCAGCTAATTTTTGTATTTTTAGTAGATGTGAGGTTTCACCATGTTGGCCAGGCTGGTCACAAACTCCTGACTTCATGATCTGCCTGACTAAGCTTCCCAAAGTGTTGGGATTACAGGCATGATCCACTGTGCCCAGCCAAAGCCACAGCTCTTGAAATACCATGAACCTCTAGGCTAAGGGATTTGCTTCAAATAAATTCAAGCAACACTCAGTTGAAATAAAAATGGGTTTGATGATGATAGTAACTGTCAATGACAATTATTTTCTTCAGTCACCCTTTATTTGTTTCTTCCTCCCTTCAGACAAGCAACAAAGGCTAAGGAATTATTCAAATCTGGATTAACCCATCTCTTGTTTGCCCTGAGAAATGAGCACTGGCAGCAAAATACACTTTTTTTTTCTAAATGGGAAATGGGTTAAGGTGGAAACTTTGTTAATTCAGCTATCTGGAAAAACACGTATAATAAACAAAGCATTCCCAAAATAACTTATAGCTAAGCCTGGTTCTATAATTTTATAGAATTGTTCTAACAATTTTTTAACAGAACAATGAATATTTAGAACATGCCAAAACAAAAAGACTCATCTTATTTCCCATTTCTCATCTTCAAAATGTCCTTCAAGTTGCTTTTTGGTCATAGCTGTTATCCTAATCCACATCTCTCATTCACCCTATAGGAATTGTATCAATAGCCACCTACTTATCTTCTTGTATATTGCTATTGGCCTGAATGTGTCCCTTAAAAATTCTGTTGAAATTTAATCATCAGTGTGATAGTATTAAGAGGTAGCGTCTTTAAGATGTGATTAAGTCATGAGTACAGAGACTTCATAGATGGGGTTAGGGCTGTTATAAAAGTGTTAGAGAGACTGAGTTCATTCTATTGCCTGTCTAATTTCTATCATGTGAGGACAGAGCAACAAGGTGCCATCTTGGAATCAGACAATAGCCTTCACCAGACAAGCAGACACCAATGCCAGTGCCTTGACCTTGGACTTCCTGACCTCCAGAACTGTAAGATATAAATTTCTGTTCTTTATACATTACCCAGTCTAAAGTATTTTGTTAAAGGAACACAGACTAAGACAGATGTTTAGTAACTTGCCTTTTGGATCACACTCTATATGCCAGGCAGATGATCTTTCCAAATCAGCACTTTTCACCTTGTTAATCTGACCAATCATATTCACTGTCTCCACACTGCCTATCCTGTAGCTGATTAAGTCAACACTTCTTTTTCTGAATTCTGTCATTAGCTGCATGTTACCTGCATGGTCCCCTATGCATGCATCCCAGTCATAGAAATCCCTTCTCTTTATGCACTACATTCATTCTTACAGCCATGATTTCATTCATGCTGTTTTCCCCATGCAATAAGTCCCCCTTATGCAACTTTGCTCATTTAAATCCTGTTCATTTTTGAAAGCTAAAGTTTTGTTTTCCCTGGATGCTTCTTTGATTATTTTGGCTTACATTTGTCTTGTTTCTCAGAACTTCTTTTAGGAGGCAGTACTGTGTGGTGGCTTGAAGCCAAAGACTGGGTTTGGAATCCAAAGTCTGCCCCTTACTAGCTGAGTGACCTGAGCCAAATTACTTAACCTTACTGAAACACAGTTTCTTTAGTTATAAAATAGGAATACAAATCAACTTTTTTGTTTTTGATATGGAGTCTCACTCTGTTGTCCAGGCTGGAGTGCAGTGGTGTGATCTCGGTTCACTGTAACCTCCGCCTCCTAGGTTCAAGCGATTCTCCTGCCTCAGCCTCCCAAATAGCTGGGACTACAGGCATGTGCCACCACACCCAGCTAATTTTTGTATTTTAGTAGAGATGGGGTTTCACCATTTTGGCCAGGCTTATCTGAAACTACCGACCTTGTGATCCACCTGCCTCAGCCTCCCAAAGTGCCAGGATTACACAGTGGCCCAACTTGGGCCACTGCACCTGGCCTAAATCAACTTTTAATCCATTATAAAAACTAAAGGAGAAATGTGTGTAGCACATAATGTTTTGTAAACATTAGTTTAAAACTGTACTCAGTTCTGTACAATTTACCACATCCATAACTTTTTTATTGAATGCAATTATTTCATATGTGAATTTTTTCCACCTTAGTTGGAGTAGTAACTCATTGTTTTACTACTTGCTTCCAATTCATTACATGGGGCTTTTTCAAAGCCTTTATTATTTGTGTATGTGTGTCTGCGTGTGTGTAATTGAGAAAACATGAAGACTAGATCTTGCAAATTATTCTTTGACACGCTCTTGCTTACATCTCTATAAGTATGAGGTGTTTATAAATGAAACATGAATTGTTTTTCAGTTTAGCCTGTATTTCAAATTCCAGCATTTCATAGAGTCAAATGCATATACAGTTCATATACAGTAGATACATATGATTTTGCTTTTTCATACTGCAGAAAAAAAATGATTCAAAGAATTTTTCCAATAGTTTTTTGGGGGTTTTGTTGGTTTGTTTGTTTTGGCAATACAGGCACTTCAACTCAGCAATACATCAAAGGGCTGAGTAATATCTGAATTTCTGCCAGTCCTATGCAGAATAGATAGATGGACATGGACCAACATGTTTCACGGAGGATGAAAAACTGCAGAGATGGGCAATATACAGGAAAATAATTCCACATCACAGAACAGGGGAGACAGAACTATGCAATTAAAAAATGCATGAATACTACAACTTTCTTTTATGTGACCCAGCCTCCTATCCTGGGGAAGTAAAGATTAACAGAAGGAATTGAAAGCAACATTAAATTAAGCAAAGATAAATAAACACTAAATTACCAAAACAATGGAGAAATTATTTGCAACACTTATGTCAAACAAAGGCTTAATTCCCTTAACATAAAAAAGCTCTAATAAAACAAGTCAAAAAACCAAATTGTGAAAACAGGCAAAGCACATGAATCAAAAGTTCATGGAAAGCCAGGCACGGTGGATCTCGCCTGTAATCTCAGCATTTGGGGAGGCTGAGGCGGGTAGATCACCTGTGGTTGGGAGTTCAAGACCAGCCTGACCAACATGGTGAAACCCCATCTCTACTAAAAATACAAAAATTAGCTGGGCATAGTGCTGTGCACCTATAATACCAGCTAATCAGGAGGCTGAGGCAGAAGAAAATCACTTGAACCCAGGAGGCGGAGGTTGCAGTGAGCTGAGATTGCACCACTGCACTTTAATCTGGTTGACAGAGTGAGACGGTGTATCAAAAAAAAAAAAGAAAAAAGTTCATGGAAAAGAGATCCACATGGTTTCAAACCTAGAAAAAGGTGTTAAAAGTCATTCATTAAATATATTGAAGTGAAAACAATGACATACCTATCAGACTGGCAGTATTCACCTATCATTTTAAAAGTCTGTTATGGGCAATTTGAATAGAAAGAATATAATAGCATAAAACTGGAAATAATTAATGTTGTTAATTAAATTATATTAGATTCGAATATTCATATAAGAATAAAATGTATACATATTGAAGTGGAACATTTTACAAAAGGTATTGTTTTTTTTTGTTTTTTTTGTTTTTTTGTTTTTGAGACGGAGTTTTGCTCTCGTTACCCAGGCTGGAGTGCAATGGCTCAATCTCGGCTCACCGCAACCTCCGCATCCTGGGTTCAGGCAATTCTCCTGCCTCAGCCTCCTGAGTAGCTGGGATTACAGGCACGCGCCACCATGCCCAGCTAATGTTTTGCATTTTTAGTAGAGACGGGGTTTCACCATGTTGACCAGGATGGTCTCGATCTCTTGACCTTGTGATCCACCCGCCTCGGCCTCCCAAAGTGCTGGGATTACAGGCTTGAGCCACCGCGCCCGGCCACAAAAGGTATTGTTAAATGTCAAAAGCAGGTGTCAAAATTCATAGTGTAATCCTATCAGGATCTAAAAGATAAAACAAGAAAGTTATATATACATATAAGATATATGAAATTTTTTCTATATCTTTCTCTTTATAGAGAAAGGAATGAAAATATAAACAGAAATAGATATAAAGGTATGTGATTTCATATGTATAAATAATTTCAGAAAAATACAAGAAAATATTAATGTTTGCTTTATAAGCAGTGACACTTGAGTAGTATTAATACAAGTTAGGGCATTTTACTTTTCACTTTATGATCTTCTATATTTGAATTTTTACAGTGAGCAAATATTACTTTTATAGTGTATTTTTTAAAATTCTGGTTTCATCACTTACTAACTGAATGGCCCATGACAACTTGACAACTTAATTTACTGTATGAGTCTCTGTTTCCTGCCACACACTGTGATCATGAGGATTGCATGAGATAGAAAATTCCACACAGGTGAAGAAAGTCTTCTTAGTAAATGACCTGAGGTCAGCTGGTTATTCATATGGGAGGGAAAAGTGAATCTTAACTCTGATAGCGGCAGGGGGCAGACAGGGGTAGGTCCCTGGTGAAACCTGACCTTCAAACTAAAGACAATTTAAAGCCTGAAAACCAAGGTACAAGTCTTGGATAAATCCATGGCCTGGATTGAGAACCTCTGTTCCCATCTGGCACACTTTCCTCTGATTGGTCCCCAACCTTCTCCTATTTTACAATATCTACCCTTCCTTAATTGGTGTTTTACACTGTCATGTTAACTTTGAGTAGTGTATTTGTTTTAGTCTTTTCTGCATATTCACAAACTAATCCGCACACATTCCCCTATTCTGAACCCATAAAAGTCCCAGACTCAGCAACACTGGGGGACTGCCCACCTTTGAGTTGGGAGTACTATCCAACTTTGGGTAAGTAAGCTGCCCAACTTGTGTCTCCCTCTCTTCTGAGAGCTGTTTCATCACTCAGTAAAACTCTCCACCCTACTGACTCTTCAGTTGTCCCTGTAATCTCATTCTTCTTAGACACAGGACAAGAACCTGGAACACGCCAAACAGTGGGTACAAAAGGAGCTATAACACAGCTGCCCCATGTGACAGGAAGCAGCAGCAGGGCCAGGCCAGCCCAGAAGCCACAGTCCAGAGCAGGGCAATGGTAACAAATGAGCAGAGGTCCCACTGGCCATAAAATTTTCTGGCTTGCTAAGCAGCATCAAAAAAATCCTGTATCATTTCCTACCCCACGTATTAAACTATAAAACATCAATTCCAGGTAAATTTTAGATTTAAATGTAAAAACCTAAAATAATATTGTAGCAGATAACACAGAAAAATACTATCATGCAGTTGGATTCAGTTTTATACTATTGTTGAGAATTTCTGTGTCTACATTTATGAGGAATAATGGTCTACAGAATCATTTGTTGGGATGATTTTGTCTGGCTATGTTATCTAGGTAATGCTGGCCTCATAAAATAAATTGGTAAGTTTTTCTTCCTCTTCAAAAGAAAAAAGAATAGAAGAGAATTCCATACAGTGCAGAGTATATATAAAGCATTTATCCTATTAGTTCTCAAAATGTTAGTTCTCATAATCCCTACCCATTGTCTGTCTATATTTCCTTGAAAATTATATTCATATTATATTTGTGGTATGCTATCATACATAATTAGATAATAGTCTCCAAAAATCTTTAAAAATATTTACTTCCCTATTACTGAGTCAATGCAATGTAATTTCTCTCTTCTTATTTTTTAATGTAAAATTTGTATTTAGAGTAATTATTGACTAGGAAGAATTTGGAACTGGGTATCTAGAACAAGATACCCAGTTTTCTTCTGCAAACCCAATTATATCCTCTCAGTTTTTAGGCCTTTAGAATAACTAGATGAGTCTCTTTTTTTTTTAACCTAAACCTGCTGTGAAGATTGACAGTCCAAATGACAGATCCCAGTACATGTGGTTTTACCTCTGACCAGTCACCTCTCCTGATGGGGAGATCCCAGCAAGGATACCAAGACCCTTCCTTGGTTCTGTATCATATATTCTCTGTTTCTCTGGATTATATTTTGCTTTTTTGGTCTTCTTTGAAGTTGTAATTGTGAGTCTGATTTTTTGTTGTTGTGTGTTATTGGTGTTGGGGGATTTTTTTTTTAATGATTTTAAGGCCTAATAATTCTATCGAAGAAAGAGCAGAACTTAATTACTAACACATGATTCTCATAATAACATGTCAGAGCCCAAATTAGAAGAAAGAAAAAAACTTAGTTTTTACTTAGTCCAATATAACTTACATATAAAAATAACAATTTAATTATGCATGTCTTTAAACTAACTTCCTTTTTAAAAAAGCTTTCATATCCTGAAACTTCTGGTTCCTGTGTTTATATGTAATTTGTCATGATTTTTACAATTTTTTAAAAAGTATATTATTATAGCACTTATTCATCATAATTTAAGGATTTTATTTAATGAAGAAATTTAATAAATGGCCCATCTGTTTTTTCTAGGAGCAAGAAAATAACATCAATGACATTTTTTATTTCTCTGGGCATAGTTTAAAGATTAAATCTAATTGTAGGCAATAGAAATTAATAATATTGCTTCAGGCAGAATTCTATGTTGGTTTTCTCCAAAGGTCTAGAATTCACTGGTCTTTTAAATGCCTGCAAAGTAGGTTCTGTTCTATCCAGTAATGAAAGTAGGAGAAATTGATGATAAGTGGTTTCTGTCTAAGATACAAAAGAAATTTGCTTTAGAACCAATAAAAAGTCCAGGTCTTTAAATCAAATTTTTTTTTGTCCCATCCATGAACTATCTACAAGTAACACAGCATAACTGTTTTTAGATGAATTAGATGCATAATTCACAGTGCCATCCATTCAAAATGCATTTTTCCCAGGGACAAAATAAATTTTTTTGAATGTTGTTTCCAATTCCCCATTATCGACTTGAGTGTAGATTTGAGTCACGCATCCAACACACATTTCTAAGCCTTATCAGAAACCGCACCTAAGACTGCAGAACTAAGGCACAGTTGGATCAATTGTCAGGTAGTTAAAGTTTTATGATCAGATAAAACATAAATTCCACTAAAAAATGTGCCAATATATCAACAATAACTATCATTTGTATTTATGTGTACCAAGGAGATTACGCAAGTTATCACATTTAATCTTTATACAACATTGAGACAGGTATTACTGTCTTCATTTTGCAACCAAAAAAATTGAGGCACAATTAAGTAAACTGAAGAAATTCACATATATTCTTAGTGGCAGGCTCGGATTTGCACCCTGGTCTAAATGGCTTAAGTCTCATTCTCCAGGTGACTGACTGTCTGCCTCACTTATCTGTACAGCATACAGTGGAGATACAAGGGAGAGAGCTATGGTCAGAAAAGGAATTAAAATAAGGTTCAAAATACTTTTGTGGTTTAATTTTATAGGACTGTTTCAAAATGTCATTTAGGCTGGGAGCAGTGGCTCACACTTGTAATCCTAGCACTTTGGCAGGCCAAGGTGGATGGATCACCTGAGGTCGGAAGTTGAGGACCAGGCTGGCCAACATGGTGAAACCCCGTTTCTACTAAAAACACTAAAATTAGCCAGGCATGTTGGCAGGTGCCTGTAATCCCAGCTACTCAGGAGGCTGAGGCAGGAGAATCACTTGAATTCTGAAGGTGGATGTTCAGCCTGGGTGACACAGCAAGACTCCGTCTCAAATAAAGAAAAAAAAAATGTCATTTGATTTATTTTATGCAGTGTTGCCCTCTAGTTGGAAAAGAGATAAAAAATTTAAAAGACTATGCACCTGCCGGGCGCAGTGGCTCAAGCCTGTAATCCCAGCACTTTGGGAGGCCGAGGCGGGTGGATCACGAGGTCAAGAGATCGAGACCATCCTGGTCAACATGGTGAAACCTGTCTCTACTAAAAATACA
>NW_022436946.1:17638885-17683239 GCF_009761245.1 Sapajus apella | reverse complement strand
CAAAAAAAAAAAAAAGACTATGCTTAATTTCTCACAGAATTTGTGATGAACCATTGCTACAATGAAGAAATGCAGTCTTTTATAAATCATGAAAATTAAACAAATAAATGAATAGAAGTGGACGACTTTTTAAATTCTCACTCTTTTCTTTTTTTTTTTTTCTTATTCTCCATGGGTCTGAACATGAGGTCCTCCTCATTTTAGAAGTTCTCATTTATAGAACAGTTCCATGAGAAAGAGAAAACACACTAAACTCAGGTTATGGCTGCATTAAATAAACACTGGTTTTCACGTCTGTGGGTGAATCTCCATCCTCCTCCTTCTCCGACGCCAGGAATTCTGTTTATCTTATAAAGAGGTTCACACCGAACTTACTTTTTCAAAGCTCTTAAATCTCCTATTGCTTTCCAGATATGGTATAAAAACGTCTTCTCCTATAGATGTAGGTTTCTTGAGAGGAAGGCAGCTGTCTTATCATCTTTGAGTTTATTTGATTGCCTGCATTTTATTTAATTCACAAAGCTAATAGAAAAAATAATGTAACATCATTCATATAACAACTACCCAGGATTCTGTCATTTTTACTTTGCTATTTATCTTCACCCTACTTAATTCAGTACATTTCAGTGTTCCTACTGGCTACTCAAATGTCGAAGTGACCTGCCAAACTCAAAGATCAAGGTGGATCCCAAGGACAAACTTAGGGGTCATTAGTCTTAACAAGTCCGATTTATTTCCCTAAAAGTGTCAAGATCTCCTTTAAGTTAAGCCTATAATAACTTTTTCAATTAATACTTTTTATCGGAGTTTAACTATTCTCAGGTATACAGCCATAAATTGATCTAGGTATGAATAAAACATATAAAAAAATGGGTGATTTATTCCATATTGGATAAAAACCACGTTTAATCTAAATGTTGTAAGTCACAACCTGCATAAGTTTTCAAAGAAAATTTTATAGTTTTAGGAATGTAGCCAATCTCTTTCCTTGGCAGATAAAGGAAGAAATCTAACAAAAGATCATATAAATCAAGTTATAATAATGGCTCCAAAAAAGACTGCATCATCTTTACTCCCTGCTAAACCAGTATTTCTTTTTGAATTTTTACTAAAGTCCTACCCCCAACAACAAAGAAGGTGCCAAGTCTTTCATCTACCTCCACCATAATCCTTGTGTGCATTCTCTCCTTATTTATTTTTATTTTATTTTATTATTTTTCTAAGGCTTGCTGGGGTACAGGTAGTATTTGGTTACGTGAGTAAGTTCCTTAGCGGTGATTTGTGAGATTTTGGTGCACCCATCACCTGAGCAGTCTACACTGCACCCTGTTTGTAGTCTTTTATCCATTGCCCCTTCCCAACCTTTCTCCCAAGTCCCTGAAGTGCACTGTATCATTCCTATGCCTTTGCGTCCTCATAGCTTAGCTCCCACATATGAGTGAGAGCATACGATATCTGGTCTTCCATTCCTGAGTTACTTCACTTAGAATAATAGTCTCCAGTCTCATCCAGGTCACTACGAATTCCAATAATTCATTCCTTTTTATGACTTAGTAGTATTCCATCATATATATATGTTATATATATATACATATATATGAAATAGTTTCTTTATCCACTTATTGATTGATGGGCATTTGAGTTGGATCCATGATTTTGCAATTGCGAATTGTGCTGCTATAAACGTGCATGGGCAAGTATCTTTTTCGTATAATGACTTCTTTTCCTCTGCATAGATACCCAGTAGTGAGATTGCTGGATCAAATGGTAGTTCCACGTTTAGCTCTTTAAGGAATCTCCATACTGTTTTCCGTAGTGGCTGTACTAGTTTACATTCCCACCAGCAGTGTAGAGGTGTTCCCTGATCACCTCATCCATACCAACATCTCCTGTTTTTTTTATTTTTTTATTATGGTCATTCTTGCAGGGGTAAGGTGGCATCACACTGTGGTTTTCATTTGCATTTCCCTCATCATTAGTGATGTTGAGCATTTTTTCAAATGTTTGTTGGCTATTTGTATATCTTCTTTTGAGAATTATCTATTCATGCCCTTAGCTCACTTTTTGATAAGATATTTTTTTCTTACTGATTTGTTTGAGTTTGTCGTAGATTCTTGATATTAGTCCTTTGTCAGATGTATAGATTGTAAAGATTTTCTCTCACTCTGTGGGTTTTCTGTTTACTCTGCTGACTCTTCCTTTTGCCATGCAAAAGCTCTTTAGTTTAATTAGTTCCCGGCTATTTATCTTTGTTTTTATTACATTTGCTTTTGGGCACTTGGTCATGAAATTCTTGCCTAAGCCAATGTCTAGAAGGGTTTGTCCAATGTTATCTTCCAGAATTTTTATACTTTCAGGTCTTAGATTTAAGTCCTTAATCCATCTTCAGTTGATTTTTGTATAAGGTGAGAGACGAGGATCCAATTTCATTCTCCTACATGTGGCTAGCCAATTATCCCAGCACCATTTGTCTGGTAGAATTCTGCTGTGAATCTGTCTGGTCCCAGACTTATTTTGTTGTTGGTAATTTTTAAATTACCCTTTCAATCTTGCTGCTTGCTATTGGTCTGTTCAAGGTATCTAAATTTTTCTGATTTAAGCTAGAAGGTTTGTATTTTTCCAGGAATTTACCTATCTCTTCTAGTTTTTCTAGTTTATGTGTGTAAAGGTGTTCAGATATTTTCTATTTCAGTGGTCAGTTGTAATATCTCCTCCCATTTTGTTTCTTAATGAGGTTATTTGGATTTTCTCTCTTCTTTTCTAGGTTAATCTTGCTAATGCTCTATAAACTTTATCTTTTCAAAGAATCAGCTTTTTGTTTCATTTATCTTTTGTATTGTTTTTTGTTTGTTTGTTTCAATTTCATTTAGTTCTGCTCTGATCTTGGTTATTTCCTTTCTTCTTCTGGGTTTGAGTTTGGTTTGTACTTGTTTCCCTAGTTCCTTGAGGTGTGACCTTAGAATGTCAGTTTGTGTTCTTTCAGTACTTTTGATGTAGGCATTTAGGGCTTTGAACTTCCCTCTCACAACCACCTTTGCTGTATCCCATAGGTCTTGATAGGTTGTGTTATTATTGTCTTTCAGTTCAAAGAATGTTTTGATTTCTATCTTGATTTCATTTTTGACCCAATGCTCATTCAGAAGCAGGTTATTGAATTTCCATGTATTTGCATAGTTTTGAAGGTTCCTTTTAGAGTTGATTTCTAGTTTTATTCCACTGTGGTCTGAGAGAGTGCTTGATATAATTTCAATTTTCTTAAACTTATTGAGGCTCATTTCATGGCCTATCACATGGTCTATCTTGGAGAAAGTTCCATGTGCTGTTGAATAGAATGTGCATTCTGCAGTTGTTGGATGAAATGTTCTGTATATGTCTGTTAAGTCCGTTTGTTCCATGGTATAGTTTAAATCCATTGATTCTTTGTTGACTTTCTGTCTTGATGACCTGCCTAGTGCTGTCAGTGGAGTATTAAAGTCCCCAACTATTATTGTGTTACTGTCTATCTCATTTCTTAGGTCTATTAGTAATTGTTTTACAAATTTGACAGCTCTAATGTTAGGTGTATATATGTTTAGGATTGTGATCTTTTCCTGTTGGGCAAGGCCTTTTACCATTATATAATATCCCTCCTTGTCTCTTTTAACTGCTGTTGCTTTAGAGTCTGTTTTGTCTCATGAAAAAGATAGCTACCCCTGCTTGCTTTTAATGTCCATTTGCATGAAATTCCTTTTTCCACATAAGCTTTAAGTTTTTGTGAGTCCTTATGTGTTAGGTGACTCTCCTGAAGGTAGCAGATAGTTGATTGGTGAGTTCTTATCCATTCTGCAGTTCTATATCTTTCAGGTGGAGCGCTAAGCCCATTTATATTCAATGTAATCCTGGGATGTAAGGTACCGTTGCATTAATTGTGCTATTTGGTGCCTGTGTACTTTGGATTTTTTGTTTTATGTTTTTGCTTTCTTTTTTTTTTTTTTTTTTTTGAGATGGAGTCTGGCTCTGTTGTCAGGCTGGAGTACAGTGATGCGTTCTCGGCTCTATGCAACCTCCACCTACTGGGTTCAAGCAATTCTCCAGCCTCAGCCTCCCGTGTAGCTGGGACTACAGGTACGTGCCACCATGCTCAGCTAATTTCACCATATTGGCCAGGATGGTCTCAATCTCTTGACCGCATGATCTGCCCACCTTGGCCTTCCAAAGTGCTGGGATTAACAGCATGAGCCACCACAACCAGCCTGTTTTTGCTTTTTAAATTGTATTTTTGTTTCATAGGTTCTATGTGATTTGTGCTTTAAAGATGTTGTATTTTGATGTATTTCCAGGATTTGTTTCAAGATTTAGAGTTCCTTTTGCAGTTCTTGTGGTGGTTCCGAGGTAGTGTCGAATTCTCTCAGCATTTATTTGTCTAAAAAAGACTATATCTTGCCTTCATATATGATGCTTAGTTTTGTTGGATACAAAATTCTTGGCTGATCATTGTTTTGCTTGAGGATTCTGAAGATAAGGCCCCAATTCCTTCTAGCTTGTAAGATTTCTGCTGAGAAATCTGCTGTTAATCTCATAGGTTTTCCTTTATAAGTTACCTGGTGCTTTTGTCTCACAATTCTTAAGCTTCTTTCCTTCATCGTACCTTTAAATAACCTGATGACAATGTGCCTAGGTGATTATCTTTTGCAATGAATTTCCCAGATGTTCTTTGTGCTTCTTGTATTTGGATGTCAAGGTCTCTGGCTAGGACGGGGAAGTTTTCCTTGATTATTTCCCCAAATATATTTTCCAAACTTTTAGATTCCTTTTCTTCCTCAGGAACACCTCTTCCTTATTTTTAGTTTTGGTCATTTACCATAATTCCAGACTTCTTGGAGGCCTTGTTCATATCTTCTTATTCTTTTTTCTTTGTCTTTGTTGGATTGGGTTAATTTGAAGACTTTGTCTTTGAACTCTGAATTTCTTTCTTCTACTTGTTCACTTCTATTGATGAGATTTTCCAGAGCATTTGCATTTCTATACGTGTGTCCAAGGTTTCCTGAAGTTTTGATTGTTTTTTCTTTAAGCTCTCTATTTTCTTGACTGTTTCTCCCTTAATTTTTTGTGTCGTTTTTTGGATTTCCTTGCCTTTCTCTGGTGCCTCCCCAATTAGCTTAAAAACTAACGTCCTGAATTCTTCTTAAGGATAATCAGGGATTTCTTGGTTTGAATCAATTGATAGTGAGCCAATGTAATTTTCTGGGAGTGTTAAGCGTCTTGTTTTGTCATATTACTAGAGTTGGTTTTCTGGTTCCTTCTCATTTGGATAGGCTCTGTCAGAGGGAAAGTCTAGGGCTGAAGGCTGTTGTTCAGATTATTTTGTCCCAGGGAGTGTTCCCTTAATGTAGTGCTCTCCCCTTTTCTCTATTGATGTGGCTTCCTGCGAGCTGAGCTGCAGTGATTGTTATCTCTCTTTTGGGTCTAGCCACCCAGCAAGTCTACCTGGCTCCAGGCTCATACCGGGGGTTGTCTGCAGAGTCCTGTGATGCGAACTGTTTGTGGGTCTCTCAGCCATGGATACCAGGACCTGTTCTAGTGGAGGTGGCAGGGGGGTGAAATGGGCTCTGTGCAAGTTCTTAGCTTTGGTAGTTTAATGCTCTATTTTTATGCCGTTTTTTAGCTTTGGTGGTTTAATGTTCTATATTTGTACTGGTTGGCCTCCTGCTGGGAGGTGGCACTTTCCAGAGAGCATCAGCTGTGGCAGTATGGAGAAGAACCAGTGGTGGTGGTGGGTGGGGGCTAGAACTCCCAAGAGTATATGGCCTCTGTCTTCAGCTCCCAGGATGGATAAGGAAGGCCCATCAGGTGGGGGCAGGATGAGGCATGTCTGAGCTTAGACTTTCCTTGGGTGGGTCTTGCTGCAGGTGCTGTGAAGAATGGGGGTGAGGTTCCCAGATAAATGGAGTTGTATACCTAACAGGATCGTGGCTGCCTCTGCTGAGTCATGCAAGTGGTCAGGAAACTGAAGGAAAGCCGGCAGTCACAGGCTTCACCCAGCTCCCACACAATCTGAAGGGCCAGTCTCCCTCCCTCCATGCCCCCCAGGGACCAGTCTCCCTCCCACCTGTTCACCTACTGCCTGGAAACAGACTCAGTTTCTGTTTCCTCAAGTCTGTTTCTCAGCAGTGGGTGAGCAGGGCTTGAGAATTTGCCTCAGGCTAGCCGCCTCCCAGGTGCAAAAGGAAAGGTGTTTGGTTCTTCCCCCGCCTGTGGAGTCTGCACACCAGATCTGTGCCCTCCCCAGAGTTCTGACCAGTAGGCTTCTCACTGGGTTCAAATTATTACAAAGTTCAGCTGGGGACTTCCTTCTCCCTGTGGCGCTTTACCTCACACCTCTGGTCACCCTCCCAAAGGAACCCTGTGGTGCCAAGCAGGGATGGCCTGCTTGGGAACCCACAAGCTCTCAGGTCCTTTCCCTTTTCTTCCTCTACCCCTGGATTTTGCTCAGCTCTCTAAATGGTCTCAGCTCCAGGTAATATCGGAAACTTCTCCCACAAACTAGACCTTGAGTTTCTCCAGTGGGGTGTGTGTTCGGGAGTGGAGGATCTCCCTTTTCCACATCCGCAGTTTGGGCACTCACAGTATTTGGGGTGTCTCCTGGGCCCTGCAGGAGCAGTCCACTTCCTTCAGAGGGTCTCTGGGTCCTCTTGGGATTCCTGGTATGTTCTTGCAGTAATTCTGGAGCTAAAATTCATGTTGTAAGCCTCCACACATTACTCTGTCCATCCGAGTTGGAGCTACCTGTTCTCTCTTATTTCCAAAGCCGCTTCCCCAGTTGAGGCTGTTTTTACTCTCACCTACACTGTCATAATATATAAGACTATACTCCTGGCTCTAATCATCTGTATTCTCAAATCTCCACAATGTATCATGCCATTCCTCTATTCAAAATCCAACAGTCCTTCTTTGCCACAAGAAAAACTCACTATTATCCATGTTCTTTGTGAGCCTGTCACAAGACCCCAAACACTACCAGAAATATCTGTTCTCTGTGCCTTTGATCATGGCATTTCCACCTTCTCAATTCTGAGTCTGGCAAAATAGAGGCATACCTATCAGAATCTGAGTTTCCAGTAAAAGGATAACTAGATGCTCTGAGCACCCCTTACTTGGAAAACATCTAGATTCTCAAATATTACAACAAACATGATTTAAAATGTATTGCTAAAGTTAGCAAGAAATTAAGGAAATTTCCCAAAGGTAAAAGAAAAAATATTAAGTTGAAATCAAAGTGATAAGCAAAAACAGAAGGTAAAGCTCCTGTATGAACATATGCTCATACTATGATTCTAGAGTCTCCAAAAATAATGGCCATAAAATAGGTCAATTGAATGTTGGAGACTTAATGTACATGTCCTTCGCCTCCTGCTCCTTTCTTTTAGACATAGAAACTGGACTCTCCAAGTTGATACACTCCATTGAAATGATGGATGAGAAAAACCTAACTGCTAGCAAAGGTAGCCAATCAAAAAAACCTGATTCTGCCACAATATTGGGTTGTCTAAAGGTTGTGTCCCTCCAAAGTTGATATGTTGAAGTCCTAACCCCAATGTAATGGTATTTGGAGATGGGGCCTTTGGGAGGCAATTAGGGTTAGATAAGGTCATGACGGCAGGGCTCTCATGGTGTAATTGCTGCCCCTAGAAGAAGAGACATAAAGAACTTAATCTATCTCTCTCCCTGACAATGCACAAAGAAGCAGACATGGGGGTACACTGTGAGACAGTGGCCATCTACAACCAAGAGAAGCGGCCTCAGAATGAAAGCTACTTTGCCATTACTTTAATCATGGACTACCAAGACTACAGAACTATGAGCAGTAAATTTCTCTATGATATTTTGTTCTGGCAGCCCAAGCTGACTAAGTCATGGGTAGAAAGGAATAATAAAAATATTCTCCCATGGAGTGTATATATAAGTCCACCCTCACATGCCAGTGGGATTTGAATCTGTAGCCTTGTATGGTAGGAGAGATTTCAAATCAAAAAATAAAGAATCCCTCATGGTTTGCATCCATGCTTTCTGACAAAAGCAAATATAATATAATACTTGCTGGAGGAAAGAGTCCTGGGTACAGCACCTTGCAATTCCTGTGGATTAGGTTCACTTGGCAAAACCTGACAAACACTTGAGGAAACAAAAGACTATCTACAACATACTCACATCCCCAAGGACTTGAGTTACAGAAATTATCAGACATTAAATATAAAATAAGCATATATTTTTATTTTTTAATTTTTTATTACATTTAAATGTTTTTAAAAAAATAATGATTGACTTGTAAAGATAAGCAAAATATCTCAAGGTCGAATTAGAAGATGTGAGAAAGACTTTTTAAAAATAATGATTGACTTGTAAAGATAAGCAAAATATCTCAAGGTTGAATCAGAAGATAAGAGATTTTTTAAAAATAATGATTGACTTGTAAAGATAAGCAAAATATCTCAAAGTTGAATCAGAAGATAAGAGAAAGAACAAAATAGAATTTCTAGGAATAAAAATTATGTAGTAGTTGACATTTAAAACTCCATGGATGAGTTAAATAACATATTAAAACGATTTGTGGAGGGATTACTGAATGTGAAAATATCATTCTGATCTAAAACTTCTCCAAGACAGTTTTTACTTTTATGAAGTTATAGTTGACCTACACTAAACTGTATATATTTAAATTATAAAATTTGACAATATTTGATATATGTACACATCCATAAAACCATCACCACAATCATGAGAATGAATATACTTATTAGCCCCAATAGTTTTCTCACGCCCCTGGGCAATTCCTAATTGTCTTCCCTCCCTGCTCCATCCTCATCCCCAGCAAACTCCTGAATGGCTTCATATTGCTGTAGATAACTTGTACTTTATAGAATTTTATTTCTTACAAAGGGAATGAAACGTATTTGTATTCTGTTTGGCTTATTTCATTCAGCATAATTATTTTCACATTAATCCATGTTGGTTTGCGTGTATCAATAGTTCATGTTTTTAATTGCTAAGTAGTACTCCATTGTATGGGTATATCATAATTTATTTTTCACCTATTAGTGGAAGATTTAGATTATTTCTATTTCTTGACTATTTCAAATAAATCAGCTATGAACACTCTTATATGCAAGTCTTTGTACAACATGTGCTTCCGTTACTCTTGGACAAATATCTAGTAGTGGAATAGCTGGAATATTTGGTAAATACATGTTTAATTAAGAAAAGTATAAAATAGTTTTTCAAAGTGGTTGTACTAAAACACTGCACAAGCAGTGTTTTAGAATTCCAGTTACTTCACATCTTGCCAACCCTTTAATATTAGATATTCTTATAGGTGTGTAGTGGTATTCCAGTGTGGCTTTAACTTGCACTCCCTTAATGGGCAATATGTTGAGAAGTGTCTCAAGAAATTAGACATTAGGCAAAAAAAAGGGTGACCTCTGAGAAACAAAAAGCAAATGAGGTCAGTTAGTCCCATAATGTCTTCAGTTTACTTGCTGGGGAGAGTTTCCAGGCTACTTTACAGGAAGAAGAAACCCAGGTCAAATCTGGCATTCCCTCTGAGTTGAGAAGGTACAGTTGGGAGCCCAGAGAGAAAACATGGGAGATAAAAGAGTTGCACAGAGAGGGAACTCCAGACATCTGTAGAGGGTCCATCTCAAACATTCTACTGAGCACTGATTCTCCCACGCATGGGAGGAAACTACACAAGGCCAGATAAAAATCACTCTAAAGAATTAGAGGGAAAAGTCACAGAACTATCAAAACACAAAGAAAAGAGCTTCTTCTCAACAGAGTGAAAAACCTCATAATTCACAGAGCATTAGGCAGAGTACTTAGAAGGGTTTTTCCCTATAGTGGATAAAATTAGCACCTAACAAAGCTTAAAAATAAGACCCAAAGGTCTGGTTTCAATAACTTAACTAAATTCCAGAAAAAAAGCTACAGAGTATTTATAGGAATTCAAACATATCCAGCATTCAACAAGGTAAAATTTAAAATGTCTAATATCTAACAAAACCATACCAGTCATACAAAGAATTAAGAAAATAAAACGCATAATGAGAAAACTCAATTAAACCTAACACAGACAGAAATCATGCAGATGACAGAGTAAAAGGCAGGACATTTAAGCAGCTATTGTAGTGGCCTTGCATATGTTCCAGAAGATAAGCAAAAATTAAACATGTTAAGTAGACATACAGAAGATATTTAAAATACTGAAATCCAACTTTTAGAGATTAAAACTATGTCTGAGATGAGATATACAGTGCATGTTACAAAAAGCAGATTAGACAATAAAGAAGAAAAGTATATTTGAAAATAGAGAGCAAGAAAACTCAAAATAAAAAGACTGAAAAAAAATGAAGACAGTTTTGGACAGCCTAATATACATGTAATTGGAGTCACCATAGAAATAGAGTGATCAAAAAATCTGGAGCTAACAGTTTACCAAGGGATATAAAACTGAATACTTTCTAACATAAGTAACAAGCAAAAATCCACTCTTAGCATTTATATTTAACATTATACTGAGTGTTCTACACAGTGCAATAAGGAAAAGAGAAGGGAGGAAAAGTGGGCAGGCATTAGGTTGGAAATGAAGAAGGAAAACTGTTTTTATCCTCAAATGATATTTCATCCATTGAGAAAATTTAGTGGAACGCATAATAATGCTACTTGAACTAAAGGGTGAGTTTTGTGTGTTTTAGGAATACAAGATTCATGTGCCAAAATAAATTGTATATATTAGCAACAATTTGAGAATGAAATTTGAAAGTAAATACCATTTTAAATAGCATCAAATATATAAAACACTTAGGAATAAATCTGACAGAAATATATAAGACCTCTTACTAAAACTAGCAAGATAAACTAAGATAAGCTAAGTAAGAAACTATGACCTTAGGTTAGGCAAAAATTTCTTAGCTACAACATCAAAAGCATGATTTACAAAAGAACAAAAAGTGAGATTAAGACTAACAAAATTAAGAACTTCTGTTCTTCAAAATCACTGTTAAGTGAATGAAAAAACAGACTACAGATTAAGACAAAATAGTTCCAAGTTATATATATATGAGAAACAACTTGTATCTAGAATATTAAAGAACATTCAAGACTCAAACATAAGAAAATAAATCTCAAATTTAAAACAAATAGACAAAGATTTAACGAGCTGCTTCAAGAAAGATACATTAATGGCAAATAAGCACATGAAAAATGTTGGTGAGGAACTGAAGCACCTGAAATAATCACACATTGTTGCCAGGAATGCAAAATGGGGCAACTGAGACAGAGTTGAGATAGGGTTTGGCTCCAGCTCTATCAAGGGGTGGAGTCTATCACCATTCTCTGGTATATAGACTTGGCCTGCTTCTTATGGGAGGAATAAGGGTGTGCTAATCCCAAACCAAGCCTCAAGTGGCCTTGCAGTTTCTATCCTCTCTTTTGGAACTTTGCCATCCCCATCTGAACAAGCCCAGTCGAGACTTCTCAAGAACAAGATACTGTAAAGGAGAGCCCACTTGTTCCGCTGAGGTCTCCTAGACTGGCTTACAAAGAGCTGACTCCCAATCACATGAGAGAGCCCCGGCACCATTAGAGAACTGCATACCCAACCCAAGCTGGTTACATACCTGAGGGTAAGCCCACCTACAAACAGAAGAACCACCCAGCTCACTTGTAAACTATAACATACACTTCTTCATTTAAAGCTTATTTAAAGCTGTTGAACTTTGGGTTGGTTTGGTACACAGAAATAGCTAACCAATACAAATGAATAAACAATTCTGGCATGTTCAGAAAATGAAATTCAAAGACGAAAATGAACACATTATTTTCTACAAACATGGCCAACTTGCACATCCTGTTAAGCAAAAGAAGCCAGATGCAGAAGATCACTAGGGTTTCTATGTACAAAAAGTTCACAACAGACAAAATTAGTAAAGTGTGATTTAAGTCAGCACCGTGGTGAGCTCTGGGGACAGACAGTACCTGAGAGGGGATTCAAAGACCACTTCTGAGTTGATACTCTATTTTTGATATTGATTCTGATTTCATGAGTCAGTTCACCTTATGAAAATTTAATGAATTGTACACTATGTTTGTGCACTTTTATCTAGGCAATTCAATAAAAGAATGTTTTCAAAAGAAATCGGTAAAGGGTTGAACAGCAAATTGACAGAAGAGGAAACAAATAAAAAGAGCATCAGCCTCACTAGTAGGCTAAGAAAAGCAAGTCAAAGCAATCAGAAATACTAGTTCACCCATTAATAGGCAATACATTTAAAAGACTAAAATATCCAGTGCTCAAGAGGGAATGAGAAAATATTCACATATGGCTAGTGTGTGAATTTTATAATCTGACAAATATATTAAAGTTTGAAATACATGTAATCTTGATTCAATGCATTTAGCAATCTAGCCTATAGAAATGAAACCACTGACACATAAGGCTATACCTACAAGAACATTTATTGAAGCAATGTTTATGGTAGCAAAAAACTTAAGTCATCTTGAAAGCATCAAAAGTGGATGACTGCAAAAATTATGGTTTATACATAATAGGGGATTAAATTATGTAAACATTAAAAATAATGTGTTATAACATTTTGCCCAGTGATAAGGGCATTAATTTGAAAAGCACAATTCAAATTAATAAATATACAGTGATCCTAATTTGTTAAAAAAAAAAAAGAGATTAATCCAATAAAATCCTATATAAATGTTGTAAATGTTTTCTTCAGCATAAAGTTTTAGAAAGAAATAAATCTGTTAGCAACAGTCACCCCAGGAAGTGGAATTTGGAGAAAGAGGACACTACTAATCTTATATTTTTACTTTTTTACTTGTTATAAAAAGTATATACAACATTGGAAATGAAACAAATACACGTTAGAAAATATTTTCATATTACAAAACAAAGTGTTCTCTAGAGAAACAAACTCCTTAATCTTTCAAATGATGAGAGATAAAAACTTAACAGTTGTGATCTCTTTTCAAGATTCTTAAAGGCCAGCCCAGGAGCACATCATATCACATATGAATTTTATCTGATTATTAATTCAAGCTAAAGAAGAAATAAATTGTTTCATAAAATATCTTTTAGCACTTGGAGTAAATATCGTCTGAAAAAAATGTAACTGAACCAACAATCTGTTGGAAAATCCCATTTGCTATATAAGTGGAAAATATTACTCAGAGTACCGGACATTTCCTGTTTATCATTGAAAAAAGAACTTAGTTCTCTAACCTTGTACATGTAATTCAACTGTGAATCTTACAAACACTTACAATAAGAGCTTGCCTTACTAAACAAATAAGGATCATTTGGAGGTCTAGTTCTTAAAGAACTAAACTTTATCTTAAAAATAATTATAGAAATAAAAAGGAAAGACAGTAAAAGTAATGAATTCCAAGTTACAAAGGAACTACTATACCATATAAAATCTAGTTGATATAAATAAATATATTTAAATTTTTCTCTTTTAAATATCTCAGAAAAGTCAATGAAATCAAAGTGAGTGTCCAACTGTTCTAAATTACTGAATAATAATATCCAAGTAAGTTACAGCTTTTTCAAAAGCTCTAAAAGTTATTTAATTATATATTGTTAAAAGTTGATATAGTAGAAAGGGATATAAATATTGGGTATATTTTTTATTTTTAAATTGTTTCATATTTCTCATGTTGAAGGAGAGATATACTCATTTTCTAAAATTCAATACCTTAAAAGCATTTTCAAAGTAATCTTAAGAAGACATAAATTATTATTTTCATGTTACATATGGGTATATACTAACATTAAAATCATAAAAGTTAAGGGAAAAGTAAAGGGGCATATTCAAAAACAAGGCTTGATATTGATTATCAAGCCCTGTTGATAAAATCCTTGTTTGGTTTTTATCCAAAAGGACGAATTTTACCATGAAGGTATGAGACTAAAATCAGCTATTATGGAGAAAATACCCAATTTCATTAATAAAGGTAATTGTGTAAAGACTATGGAAGATTTTGATAGTTAAGAGAAACAAATGCACATCTTTGGAGGATGACTTTGAAGCAGTATTTTTTTCAAAGCTTGGGCAATAAAAAATAAGTAAGTCCTTGAGACCTTTTTAAGGTCCATGTTTCAATAAAATAAAAAGCTAAATGAGACAAGCATTTTCTATAAAGAAAATCACATATATCACATACATTTAAATTATTAAGAAAACACAGCTGACATTGGCAATGGAAATGAACATGGTTCTAACAAACTGCACCATCAAGTCATTAGCTCTAGGGAAGACTTTGTCATTTCCACAAGAACTGAAAGGCCAACATCCTCTTCCCAACTGCCTGCAGCTTTCCTTTTTGTTGTTGTTGTTTTTTGTTTTTTGTTTGTTTTTTGTTTTTCTGAGACAGGATCTTGCTCTGTCTCCCAAACTGGAGTGCAGGGGTGAGAAAACAGCTCACTGCAGCCCCAGCCTCCTGGGCTCAAGTGATCCTCTCACCTCAGCCTCCCAAGTAGCTGGTACGAGCTAAATTTTTAAAATTTTTCTGTAGAGACAAGGGCTCCCTGTGTTGCTCAGGGCGGTCTTGAATTCCCCTCCCAAGATGCTGGGATAACAGGTGAGAGCCACTGTACCCGCCTAGCTTCACTTTAAAGAGCTAAATGGTTACATGCACATGTGTGCAATTACAAGGTTGGCTTCATTTCTATTTCAGAGAATATGACACTTTGCCAGAGTTTTGACAGTAAGTAAAATTTGTTAACACCACACAATAGTATCATTCAAACTAAAACTAGTGACTCCATTTAGGTATTAAAAGCCTTGGACTTCAGTTCCCCCTTCAGTAGTACACACTGGGGACTTTGATATGGTTAAGGCATTCTCTGATCAAAAAATGCAGTTATCCTGACAACAAGTAATTGCAGGGATTCTGCATTCTAATTTGATGTATTAGACTATGGGTTTAAAGTTTAGCCAGCAGCTGTTGGCTGGCTTTAGTATGGGCAGATGTTGGTTGTATCAAGTATTCTTTGCCACATGTGGGACCAAGTGGAGCTTCCTGGCAGACCAATGTGTAATACTAAAGAACATTAATGTTTCAATCAGAGTCCTATTTTTTTAGTCAGTGAATGCTGTTTTCCATAGGCCTAACAGTCATGTTTGGACACTAAACCAGCAAAAGTGTTTACATCTGGTTATTTTTTAAATAGATCATCATCTCCAGGGAAAGGAAAACTATTGGCAATGCGCAAGTCACTTAACCTGTCTGTGCATCAGTTTTCTCATCTGTAACGTAAGGATGGTAACACTGCCTACGTCACAGGTTGTTTATGAGGACTGACAATCCACAAAATGGACAGTGCTCTCAATAAATGTTGGTTATCATTGAATTTTATTTTGATGCTTAAGCACATAAACAGAGATTGCCTCTGTTTCTGCCTCTGCAGTCATCTTCAACACACCACTACTTCCCCCTGCCTAAAATTCATCTACTTTGTACTTTCCCCAAATTAGTCTTTCCGTTTGGCATGGGACTGTGTCCAAACAATCACTAATTTCTCCTTTCTTCTTGCCGTTTACTGCCACCATCACATAGCGTGACATGAATGCCGATTTGCCAGCTTGTGGCTCTCTGATATTTATGTGTACATCTCTTCTTCCCATCCAGATTGTGATATTGCTCTATGTACAAGACATAGCACCGAGCGCTGTCCAAAGCAGACACTCATTAGATACTCACTAATTCTTCTTCACAATTTAGAGGTGTAGTGTGAAGGAATGTTTCCAGCTGATTAAGATACACAGTGGGCATATTGAGTACACATCTGATTTATGAAACACACCATAAACCAAAGTGTCTCTCCTATATTTTCAACATTTCCTCAAGACAAGCTAAAGGCTGAGAGGCTATGGGAACATTATTAACAGTTATTTACATGGTCTTGCCTTTACTTAATTTTTAAAATTCCACACAGAGCAATTTAGTGAGATTTCAGTGGTGCAAAGTTCTCTCTTTATTGGTAATGGGATGAATTTAAAGTCAGTGAGGTGGTTTTCAGTGTACGGTTTCTAAAATGGATCCATTACATTACAAATATGAATGTACAGAGTCAATCTCCATGTATATATTTCACTAGAACATACATCTTTTTTCTTTGTAGAAGAAATTATCCCTTCTATCTGAATTAGTTCAAATTTTATCATAACTCAGTTGAGGTTCCAAAAACGGCTGGTGTTTTTGCCTCTCCACTTTCACACACACACAAAAAAAAGAACATGCAATGCATCAAGGAATAAACTATCTCAAAATCATAAACTGCTTAACTCTTCTTCAAGTGCAGGCAACTACCATAATATATTTTGATAGACAGTCAATGTGTGTTCACACTTTATGATATTTGTTGAATAAAATAGTTTATTACTATAATAAGATGTATTAGCGCTACTTAATATGAAAGATATTTTACTAGGTGCCATACAATGTAACTTAACAAATGCAACCTCCTGGGAAATTTTAATAAATATAAAACAGTTATTTTCAAACAGAGGGTTTATATCAGAGTCACTTGGGGAACTTCTCCAAAAAAACAGCAACAACCACTATCATCACAAAGGCCTGGACTCCATCCCTACGGATTTTGATTCTAATCCATACTCTAGGTTATGAATAAAAAAAAATACAATAATGACTCAATGCAGCAAACCTCAACCATAACATTCTTGATATGTTAGTTGCCTGCACATAAAGAAGAGTTAACCAGTTTATGATTTTGAGATAGTTTATTCCTTAATGCATTGCATGTTTTTTGTGAAAGTGGAGAGGCAAAAACACCAGCTGTTTCCTGGAACCACCGCTGAGTTTTATGATAAAATTTGAAATAATCTAGATAAAAGGGATAATTTCTTCTATGAAAGGAAAAAAATTTATGTTCTAGTGAGATACATACATGGAGGTTAACTCTGTACATTCATGTTTATAATGTAATGGATCTACTTTAGAAACTGTACACAGAAATTTTTCTTCATAAAATAGATATATTATTAAGCTCTTATATATAATCTGAATTTCTGATGTATACATACATTCATGCTAAATGACCCAAAGAGAGTATTGATACCTTAAAGAATACAACTGTGCAGCCTATTATAAATTATTTAAAGGGGGGATGTGAAAAAGTATCCTCTGACTTATGAGATATATACACTAGAATACAAAATATCACATTTATCAAAAGTGTTTCCATGTATAATTTTTTCTGCATTACTAACAGCTCCACTTATAAAAACTATTAAAAATTTCATTGTTGCATCATAGGGCAATAGACATCTTCCTGTTTTGATAAGTATACAATTGTTTACATTGAAAATAGAAAACATATGGCGGGGTGTGGTGGCTCACACCTGTAATCCCAGCACTTTAGAAGGCTAAGGCAGGCAGATTACGAGGTCGGGAGTTCAAGACCAGCCTGACCAACACGGTGAAACCCCATCTCTACTAAAAATACAAAAATTAGCCTGGCGTGGTGGCGCGTGCCTGTAATCCCAGCTATTTGGGAGGCTGAGGCAGGAGAATCCCTTGAACCCAGGAGGCGGAGGTTGCAGTGAACCAAGATTGCACCACTGCACTCCAGCCTAGGTCACAGAGCAAGACCCCATCTCAAAAAAAAAAAAAAAAAAAGAAAAGAAAATAGACAACATAAAAGTAAAATTGACCTATTCTATCCTATCCTATGGCAACACACAAAAATTATCTGAATTCCTCTCACAATTTTAAGACAATCTTTATAATTTTATTTGTATATTTTTATACATTTATTTTATAAATTTCCAACTTTGTCAATTCCCACAATATAATGAAAGAAGACACAGAAGTTCAAGGGTTAAAGATTACATAGAATAACTTCTCAGTTGTACAGATTTATAGTCTTTGAGTTGTGTTATTGACATGAATTCGGTCTCTTGAGAGGCATTGTGATGTAGTCACATTAATTTTCAGCTGACCAAGGGTTAAGGTAAGCTCACAACCCAGGCTGCCAGTCTGGTTCTTAGGTCTTTTCTGAGACGCCAATACGTCTAGTTTTCTCCCTGACAACATATATCTCTTCGTGTTTTAGAGCACTTTAGGCATTTTGTCATAAATTTAACTTGCAAGTGAAAAATGTTAGTATTTCTTCTCACAAGTAGTTTTTACAGACCATTATAGCAAAAGAGAATCAAACAGTCCATTACCATTATTTTCACCTAACTCCAAAGAAGATCTTAACTCGGCTTGAACAGAAGGCTTTCGGTTGTTTCCAACAATCTTTATACTACAAGATGTGTCTAATAAGATTAGCAGGCTCATTAACTTCTTTCCACTGAAATTATTTCCAATTCCTTTCTCTCTAATATCATCTCCAAGATTTAACATGAAGCCTTTTTGCAGCCATATGCATAATCTTTAGCCTAATCATCTTAATTCTAATCTTACTTAAACGACTTCCTAAATCACAAATGAAACTTCCCATGTGTCATCCATTGTTAAAAAGCATTTGTAGCCCCCAAGGGTGAAATCACTGGGCCTCTGTGTCCTCTGTGTACTCATATGCGACTAGGTCTAAGTCAGTTCCCAGGATCTCTGGATTGATGTCACCGAAAGATTCTGGTGGGGTCTGCTCACATAGTCCTGTGTCTATGCATTAATTCTGTAGGACTCAAAAGGAGTCCAGCACAACATGGTACTGTGCATCTACAAATTTGTTGAGCATAGATCTCATGTCAAATGTTCTTACCACAACAACAACAACAACAACAACAAAACAAAGAGACACAAGGAAACAAGGGAGGTGATGAATATGTCTATTACCTTGGGTGGTGATGTCACTGTAAGTGTTTGCATATGTCCACACTCATCAAATTGTACACACTAAAACTGTGCAATTCTTTGTCTATCTGTTACACTTCAATAAAGCTGCCAAAAAATAAAAAGTAGCTCAGGCTCTGAGAAGTTTACTTAAGGGGCTCATGACTGGATATAAGCTATCAGACATCTCCCACACAAATTATTTTTTAATGTAACATATGCATCTTGAAAAAAATAATAAGGCTTGGATAGATACTTAGAAGTAGAAGGCTAGCTGAATTGTATGGAGAAAGCCCCACTAGCATTGCTCAGAAGATCTGCGTTCAAGTCTTGGCTGTACTTTACCTAATCTGTGTAATGCTGAGCAAGCTACATAAGCTGGCTTACTGTGCCTCAGTGGTTATTCAACTTACTTCGTGGGAGGCTGTGAAAATCTAATGAGATAATGTATTTAAAGTCAAAAAAAATAAGAAAGTATTTCACCTGCAAAATTCCTTGTATGTAAGTAAAAGTCATTCATCATTTAATGTTACCACACCTCTTAATCCCACGGTGCTATGGACATCTAGAATTCAACCTAAATATCTTAGTATCCTTTCAATAAAATGCTGTTAACTAACTTATTTACTAATTTTTATAATGAATAATTAGCAAGAAATGTGCTAGTGCTTTTCAATTTTGTCATCTAAACTTTTTTACCATTTGAGAAAGATATACAAGGTTGGAGTAGACTTGGGTGGTGGCAGAAAAACTAAGAAATCGTTTCATGTCAGTTGAAAATGGCATTATTTAAGGCCATAGAATGAAAGACTAACGGGTGACTTAAGAATGTGAAAGGCTACTTCCCAGAGGATAGTGAACAGTTGGTTTTTATCGTTACTTAGACAAGAACAGGAAGAAATTAGCTTAAATTTCATTTGGGATAAGTAATGGAAGCAAGCTATGAAATCTAATTCCCAGGGAATCTTTTCTTCAAAATAGAATAGAGACTAACTGCCTACCACTGTTTCAGTGCAGCCCTGACTCTAAGAATGAGAACACACTAGAAGTTTCAATCATTCATCTCTATAATCCCCTTCAAGGGAAGAAAACAAGCAATGACAAGCCTATTATGCAACAGGTGTTTTCACTTATTTCATTTCATCTTCGCTGAAAATTATTTTTCCTGCTTTGCAAGTCAAGACGCAAGCTATGAGAGTTAGTCTTCCCAAGGTTATCAAGTGAATGAGAAACACAGTTTGAACACAACTGTTACCTGTCTCCAGGGCCAATCCTTGCACACTGCACCAGCTTATCTCAGTAAAGTCTTGCTCACCCTGGCACTCTTGATTTTTATCTTTATTTTAAAATGACTTTATCTCTGTGACTTAAGAGGTATCTGAAAACTAAGGCAAATTGGGAATGTAGCCAGTACTTACTGAGCTATAAAATACATTGCCAAATATATAAGCATCCTACAGATACTGCCTTCATTGGATGACGGCTAACATATGAGGCAAATACTGTTATCAGTCTTATGTGCAGATGGAACCTAAGACTCAAAGATGTTAAATTGCTTGCTCTACAATCCACACGAGTAGGATGGGGAGCCAAGATTCAAACCAGCTGTTCTGACCCTGTAGGCCGTGCCACAACCACTAGATAATATGGACACTGTAAAGAGTTGTGGTTTCAGGATTTTATTTGTTGTGAATACTTCACATTTGCAGTCTTTTTGTGTTTAGAACCAGCTGCTACTGAAACTTAGTAGCCATTAAATAATATCTGTACCAAGTTTAGTTAAGTGTGTGGGAATTTAAAGATTAAAAAGTGAGTGGTTTATTGCCCAAAAAGAAGAAAGTCTATGAGCCTTAAAAATCAAGTATTTCTGTCAACAGACTAAGGAGCTACAAAGGTTTCTAGACATTCTGGATTTTCCTGGGGATTCTGGGTCACTTTGGCATGTTCTAGAAAGGACTAGGATGCCTCAAAACTTATGTTCCAAGTCCATGCTCGAGGTGCTAAAGAAACGGGCCTTTTAACTTCAAGGGAGGCAGCATTTCCACCTTGGCACGCCCAGTGACTAAAAAGCATGCATGTCACGAACTCAGACCACAGGGCAGCAGCCAAACCCCAGCACAGACTTCTCTTTTTGTTTTCATCAAATCACAGATATTTAGAAGTAGAAAGAGCCCATTGAGGTCATCTGGTCCAATCCCTTTATCTTACAGACAAGGAATTTGAGGACCAGGCAAGGTTAAGTACTTTCTCTAGGGTCAGAAGGCTAATTAGTGACAGAGTTAGCAATAAATCACTTCCATGAAAAAACATGCTTTCAAAGCAAATTTAATTACCTTGTACTCTCAAGTGACAAATAAGAACACCCATGCAGCTAGACAATCTCCAGTGTTTCTGTGAAGTAGATGTAACTCAAGAAGATCTAGAATGAACTTTATAACATTGAGCAATCTAAGTCAGCAGTCTTCAAAATGCATTAATTTGAGTCAAATCATCAGTTTTAGGAGAAGTGTTCCTATCAACTTTTTTTCTGTACAAAATTATAGTTTCAGCCACAGTAAATGCCCCAATATTTTCATTTCTTGTCTAGTAGATAAAAAATTGATAAAACTTAAGACACACTTAGAAATGAGGAATAATTTTTGTCATCCACAAACATTGTACCACAGATTCTTAAAGGAAAAGATTCTTTTCATTTTATGGCATAACTTTTTCTCTGGAAGATCAAGAATCATCCATTTTATCAATTGATGACAAAACCCAGAGTTGTAGTGGTAATCCACTGGTGTTAATAATTCAATAACCAAATATAGTATTGAAAAGTATTTAAGGAAATGGAAAGCATTTTCATGTAAGATAGATTGTAAAAGTTAATTTCTTTCAACATGCATCTAGCTTAAAAACCCATAGATTTGCCTTTAGAAAATAGAGTTAAATAAGAAAGGATAAAGGGAAACATTAATAAGTAAAAAGGAAAAAATTTGAGAATTGGAATGGATATGGGTAAAAACACAAATAACCATTAAGTCAATATTCAACAGCAAACACGTAGTCTCCCATGTGAAAAAGGAAACAGAAGGTGAACACATGAAAAAACAATGAGAACTAGACTGGGCACTCTGTGCAAATGCAGGCTGACAACAAAGCAAAATGCTATTTCCATCGGGGGAAACACTGCATCAATTAAAATATATTTTGAAATATTATTTAAGGAAAAAAGGAAAGACATATACTGTCAGAGAAGAGCTAATTCTGACAGCTGTAAAAGCATGTAGCTTGACATTGAGAATGCTCAAATTCCCACAATTTACTAAATTTAACCCCAAAGATGTACACATTCTCAGAAAATAGAAACCCTCTATCACACTTGATATTTCAGAAACGTGATAATGATGAGGTTTTCCATTTGGCTGTGTCTTTTTAAGTGAACACAGCAGAAAAATGGGCAGCAATGTCCATTTGACATGGTGTATTAAGCCTAATGTTCATGTTATGTGCCTACTATAGGAAAATCAATTTTGAGTGACTATTTCATGGCTCTACAGTAATCTGGCTTCAAGGACATTCCATGGCTATTCAATGTCAGTTATTCTTCAGTTTTCATGTTCTAGGAAACATTCTCCAAATGAAATCATTGAGATTTATGGGTGCTACCAATAGAAGAGAACAGATGCATGGATATTTCATGGGAAAAAAAAAAGATGTTCTGTTCAGTATCAAGTAATAAAGCATAGCATTTCTCTTTCTGTATCAATTGATGACGAAGAGGATGATGACAGTGTTTTACCTCAACTTCACATTTCTCCAAAGCTGAAAGTTTTCAAGGTGACCTCCCAAAATGAAGTGATGAGCAAGTTGGGCTCTCTTTGGAACTCTGAGTGCCTAGAAAGGGTTGACTTATTTGGGATCCCTCTGTAACCCAGAAACCTAACAAGATGATCGACAGATTAACAACGCTTGTTGCTAGTGATCTACAAAATGTTATTTAATTTACTTACTTTAACAGAAACTATGTTCCCAGCGCTGTTACAAATACTTTACAAATGTTAAACTCATTTGATTCACTTAATACTCACAGCAATCTTGTGAGGTAAGAACTATTATTATTGCCAATTTCCAGAGGAGGAAACTAAGGCACAGAAGATAAATTAATTTGCCTGAGGTCACACAACTAGTAAGTATAGTCCTCCCTTAAAACTCAGCAATGGTCAACCTTTTAGCTTGATGCTGCATCCTTTTCTGGGTCTCCTCACTAAAGAGTAGTTTTCAATGAAAAGTCATTCAGGGAGCAACACTGAAAATAAATAGTTGCCTGATAATAATAGTTGAGTTTATTAATAGTTTTCTAAGTGTCTGATACTGTGTTAAGTGCTGAAAAAATAACTCCTGTTTGATCCTTAATGTAAGCAATCCCATTAGGAGGCACCATTTCCCTTTAAATGAAAATACTGAGCTGTGGGTGGCCAACAACTTTTCCGTAAGTTACACAACTAATACATGGAAAGAAGGAATTCAAACCTGAACTATCCATCCAGTCATGGAACTCACCTACCATAGCATGAGGCGTACTGCTTCCCTATTACAAAGCTAGTCCTTTAGGGAGACGGGACTAAGGAATGAGGATTTTGGTTGGCATTTTTTTTTTTCTTTTGCCATAATGGGTCATCAACAAGATTTTAGGAAATGGAATGAGACAAATCACATTTAAGCAGATGGATTAGGAGTGTAGTTCATCTATGAGAATTCTCTGACAGTAAAATCCCCTCAAAAGAAGTAGTGTGTTAAACCAATTAATAACCCCAGTTTCTAGCAAAGTATATCCAACCATGACTCACAGTCATGACAATGACATTATTGTTCACTAAAGAGAGTGGTATAATCAACCTTCTTTAAAAACTTTAAATTTACAGTTAAGTCACATCTAAAATAAAGTTTAAAGAGTGTCATGCTGAAATATGGAGAGGTGGGCTGCAGGGTGTTCTCAAGTACCTGCCACAGAGATGATCTCACATGAAAAGTACAGTTTAAATATGAATTACCAAGAATGTTCTCTTCTATACTTTCCATATTCACCTGCAAGTGTGACATGCTGGCATCTGATAATACCCACATTTTCAAGTCACAATTTTAAACATTTTTTTCAAGAATCAAAATGCAAATAAAAAAATTGAGATCACAAATAAATTGTGACAGCCAATAGTTGTATTATAATCCTATCTCTTCTAGAGATAAAATCATGTATGTTTATTTTATATTTTAGTCATTTTAGAGATTATTTACCTTATTTTATAATTTTAGAAGCAAATAATTTTTACAATGTTATAATGTAAATTTTAAATATAATAAATATTTTAAAATTTAGTGATTCTTATCAAACTATGGATATATTTTCTTTGCTCAGTCTTATAGTTATTATAAGTATAAAATATATGCAGTAGTCCTCCATCATCTAAGGAAGAAACATTCCAAAACCCCCAGTGGATGGCAGAAACTGCAAACTCTATACATACTATGCTTCTTCCTATACATGCATTAAAGCTTAATTTATAAATTAGGAGATTTCCAAATCTTTTGTTGTAAGAGATTAACAATAATAACTAACAATAAAGCAGAACAATTATAACAATATACTGTAATTAAAATTATGCGAATGTGGTCTCTCTCTCTCTCTCTCTCTCTCTCTCAATATATCTTATCGTACTGTACTCACCCTTCCTGTGATGTGAGATGATACAATACATACATAATGAAATGAAGTGTGATGAATGACATAGGCATTGTGATGTAGTATTAGGCTGCTACTGACCTTCCATATTCCTGAATCTCTGCAGCTATCCCTCACTTGCATTAAATGGCTTTGTGTCACTCATTTCAGGGGATTTTTTGTTGAAGGCTTTGTATAGGCTCAGTGCTTTCTAGCGCAGCACGCTGCTGTCAACTGGAACACGTTTCTGCTCATGTCTTCTACCCACAAATGTAATGCCTTTTCCATCTCAACTAGGCACTTATCATGCACCATGGCCATAACTTTTGCAGTCTGAAGTGAGACAGCAAAACTAGCGTGAATTTCTTTTTCTTTCTTCACAATTTCACAGAGAGAAGATTCATTCTCAGCATAGGTCTTAGCAACCTCATCGTGTTTCTCTCTTTGTTGAGACCTTTCCGCTTTTCACTTGAAGCACTTGATGGCTTCTCCTGGGAATCCCTGCATTGCTAACATCATTACCCTTGTGCTTTGGGGCCCAATGTTAAGAAAAATAAGGGTGACTTCAACACAAGCACTGTGATACCATGACACTCTGATAACTGCATCAGTAACTCTGATAACTGAGATGGCTACTAAATGACTAACGGGTGGGCAGCGTTTCCAGTGTGAATATGCTGGACAAAGGAATGATTCCTGTTCCAGATGGCATGGAGCAGGACAGTGCAAGATTTCATCAAGCCACTCAAAATGGTATGCATCTTAAAATTTAAGAATTGTTTATTTCTGGAATCTTCCATTTAATATTTTCAGACCACTGCTGACCACGGGCAACTTAATCCATGGAGCCACAGGTAAGTGGATCCAGGCACTAACAACATTTGAACTGCAAATACAAATGAATTCTTTGTGTGCATTAGACTCCAGAAAATGAAACTGATTTCTCACAATTCAACTGTAGTCGATATTCTTAAAACTCACTGCAATTGCACACTACACAATATAAAATCAATATTCTCTTTTCTGTGAAAGTTCTTTTTGTTTGCAGCAGAAAAGGATTGAGGCTTGTTGATACAGTGATTTGTGGAACAAAAAATAAAGAATAAGGAGAAGCCCTTAACTGATGGCTTTAAAAAAAAATAGGAGTCTTTGATTTTATGAAAAGAATATATACTTTTCTTAAATTATTAGAAATTCTCTCTACTAGAAAAAAAGAACATGGAAATCAGCTTAAGGCAAGTCATAGATCTATGACTTCTACATCATTAAAGTTTTACTGACACCTTGAATAAGTTGCAAATGAAATCTGGTTTTGAAAGACTGCCTTAAAACCACTTGCATATTACTAAATATTTTGAATTTATGTTTCCAGTGGAGCTTTCTTTGCTTTTTGAATGGTATCCTATTTGAGTTCATTTTCAAGGAAAATGTTTCATAATACTTAATAAACTTTAAAATATTTTAAGGTTTAGCAAGATAAGAAATCTATCCTATAAGTGGTATTCTCACATAATAATGGAATTTTAAATTCTAGCCACCAAATTTCTGTTCCCTATAACAATAACAAAAGTGTATATGAGCATTCTTTTATGACCTACTGTCCTTCCCTCAAATCCCCTCTTGCTCAAGGTAAAGAATTTTTGTTGTCTAGGAGACCTCCAAACATTGCAAAAAAATGCTCCAATGCCTTTCATGTTGATGCAAACATCTAGTGAAGGCAGCTATGTAGTCCCCAAAGTACTTAATTCTAAGTTCATTTATCTGAGAATTACTCAATATGCTTCTTATAGGAAAGTGTATCCGAGTATTATTTGATATGCTTCTTATCGGAAAGTTAGCTAAGAAAGATGAGGTAACAAGCAAATATCCAACATAAGGAGTTGGAACATATATTGACCTCCCTGAAACATATATAATTATTTTTATTTCATTCAACTCAATCATTAGCATTAATAATAGAAAGAATAAAAATGCATTAACATTAAGTGGTTAAGAAATGTACAATTAATGTTTGCCAGAAAGTGGATAAAGGAACATTTGTTTTTATTTCTGAATCTATAGTTTTACATTTGTCCCTTACACCAAGTTCCAATTAAATTTACTGCAAATGACATATAGTATATATAAATGAAACATCCTCTTTTCTGAGAAAGACTTTTCATTGGTAAAAGGAAGGACCTTGGCAAGGTATTAATTATACAAAATTAGAATTTGCATTTCCTTTTCCCTTACACAAAGTAGAAAATAACTTATTGCACAGAGGTAAATGACTCACTTGCAGTCACGTTGTTGGTAAGTCTCCTGTTTGCAAAAATATCCTAGAAATATTCAGGACAACATATTAACTCAATAACATTCCCTAAAGCCACCCATTTGCCTCTGTATGTAGTTATGAATCATTTTGTGAACCAAAGGCAGGTCTGTGAGCAAAAATGTTTGTAAACAAAAATGTTTGTAAACAAAAGGCAACTAGGGAAATACATTAGAATTTTACAAATTTAAGTCACAAACTTGGAGAATGTGCTCAGTGTTTCTATCTCTGCTAAAATGTGTTGAGGTTGGTAGGGAAAGTGTTATGACTGTCCACCTTTTGCAGATGAGAAAACTAGGGCTACAGCATTACCCCAGAGCGACTTACCTCGGAGTACACATTTAATTAAAGGGTAGATTTACGATTCTCAAACCCATGTATTTCCCTCTAGATTCCAGAGTCTAGCAATTCATTCCTTGTCCACGCCACTTCACTACATAGTCTGGGGACTGATCAAAAGGCAGCAAAGTCTGGCCTTCTGAATATTTACAGTATTCTGTATGCACTATTTAATTCTATCTTATTCTTTGTGGTGTCTTGGCCATGTCTCCCCAGTATACTTTAAGTTCTTTGAGAGCACGGATCATACCTTTGGCCTCTGTGGAATTGCCAACAATTACTAGCACAGAGCCAAGGACTTGTAACTTTTTAAAAATATTTGTTCATTCACTAGGTAGATGTAAAAGTTCTGGGAGGCCCATTCCAGGAGAATGGAAAAGAATTGCTTGCCACGGGCAAATTGAATTTATTTATTACCCAATTCTGCATTTTTTTATTTCTGTAGAAATTCACTAATTTTCTTTTTTCTATTTTCAAAAAAATGTTATCACAGTGTTTTTTTTTTTTTCAAATGACAGTATCCACTATTTTCAATAAAGCAGATGTTCTCAATCATTATTGGTGAGGGATGTACCCTTTATGGGCATAATTTATCAATATGTAAACATATTATTTTAAATTGCAATTTCAGAAATTCCATTTGTAGAAATGTTTCCTAAAATAATAACTAGCGGTGTTCAAGTGCATACCAAAATTAGGAGATAACTAAAATATTAGCTATAATCCAAGCTTTCAGACTTTTAAAACAGTATGAAGGTCAACCAAGCCAGTTCTTTTTTTCAAAAAACTTTCAAATAATTGAAAAATATTTCTATATTTTGTACTGTTTTCATCAAATTAACAACATCAATTTATTCTTCCATTTGTACAAACTGATTTTAGCCTGTGAATCACATACCTTTATTACATGATGCTTTTCTTGGAACACAGGAATCTTAAACATTTGGCACCAATATGTTGTATCTTTGTTTGGAATGGGAACCTGTCTTAATAAAAATGCGGGGAAGACACAAAGTCACATTCTCTTAACATGCTACTAAATACAATAATGTAAGCAAAAATGCTCGTACACACTTTGAATAAGTCCATCCCTATAAACATAAAACCCGAAAACACTTACGTCCTGATTTACTAGATCAAAGTACGGTAAGGCTGTAGAGAGCACACTGGTTTTCTCAGGATTCAATAACCGCAGACTCTTGGTGCCCCTGTTGGAGTCATGGTACTTGGGACCAGCTTCCGCATCTTCACGGTGGTAGGCCCAGATCACTCTCACAGTGCTATCCTGGGTATAAACATGAGTGTGATTAGGTCTCATGAGACCACTGTCCTTACCACTGAGTTGAGTTTACAGAACTCTATTGTAAACAAGATATAGAAGTGAAGAAAAGAAAATAACATTTGGAGTTCTCAACATGGTCTCTAACATTAATTGCACAAATTTGATTAAATCATTAAGAATCCAAACACATGAGTTACTTTGTGGAAGGAATCATCTCTCAGCATGCAAGACTATGTGTTCCAATCCATACTGAAGGACAACTCACTCAGTAATTACACTCTTAAGAATATGACAACAATAAATCATTGCCATGCTGAAACTTTAAACTTGGAACTGATGGCGTCTAAACAAATATTCTTATTCAGTAGCAGAGACTTTGGAAAGTTAAATGCCAAGGACCATTTTAGGGAAAAATAAATTAATACAGTGAAAATTAAAATTACCTTAAGACTTTTCCTTTTACAGTAGATGTTTTCCTAGGAACTAGCCTAGTCACACGTATAAATTTAAAGAAAGAATAGATACAGAAGGATTTCTGAGTCTAGTTTTTTAATTATACTAGAGTGAATCTATAGTCATTTCATGAATCCTGGGAATTTCCTAGGAACTGGTTTACTGCAACTAGGGAAAGTACTGTCAGATGAAATTGGTTTCCATTGAGCAACCAAGAGAGATTGCCCAAAGGGCTATACGGTGGGGAGGGTTTGCTGGGGTGTAAAGAAATTGTTCAATCCTCCCACAGATAAAGGTGTTTTCGCCAGATCTTTGTAATAAAAACTTTGAAAATAAATAATAAAGCAAAAGCTATTTATTTTAAATGTTCTCTTTGCTATATTCTTCCTTAATAAGTCAAATGACTATAATAATTATTCCAATTAAAGTATAATTACACTGTATATTGAATAAAAAGTAATGCCTCTTTTGCATATGTTTTTTTCTGCCTTTTACTCTTAATGCTGAATGTTAATCAGAACTGCTTCATATTTTTTACATTCCCATTTTTGAAGCTTTGATTTACCAAATAGTAAAAGATAATTATATTGGTCTATACAAAATAAAATCAATCCAAACAATTCATGGAAATTTCTGAAGTAGTACATACCTTTCAAATATTTAATTTGCATGTGCATAAAGATATTAATTTTTGCATGAAGTCTGAATATAAGAAATCTCATAATATGCCAGTAGGCAATTATAATCAGCCACCTATTCATCTCGATTTTAGAAATTTACAAAGATGAGTCCATTACAAATCAGATGAATTATATCCTAATATTCAGATTCACAATTCTCTTTTGTGTAATACATTTCTTCAAGCATTTATCTGTTATATATTTTCAAACTTTATAGAAAAGAAAGTAAAATGTATTTACATTAAATCATACAAATTTTAACGGGATCTTCAAAATGTTAAACTCATACAAAAGTTGATTTTATTGAAATTTGTAGTCTTATACTTTATTGGCTTCTAAAAAAGATTTCAAAAATATTCCAAAAAAGACTATATGACTCGTTTCTCTTATTCTTTAAAGTGATTCACAGGTATAAATATACAATTTATTCATGCATGAATTCACTCACAGATGCCTTACCGTAATACTCTTGTCATTTATGTCACATGTATGCAGCTCTCTGGTAAATTCAATTATTGTGTGGGTACTATTTTCCATGGCATATTCTAGGTGGTAATCTTGCTGAGCATCTTTTTTCAATTCTCTATTTGCATTTGTAAAATAATCCTGTGGAAAATATGGGAAAGAAAAATCAGGATACCTAAATACAGAGAGAAATGAATTTATAGGACCTTTAAAAACAAAATCTTGTTATCTAGAGTTATTTTATAAATGCCAGGAATTTCCAAGGGGATGGAGTACTCCAACTGGGGAATCAGGTCCCTGGGAAACTAGTCCATCTTTGAAATTCTGGCCTTTCAGGAAAACATAGTGTAGACTGATAACATCATAGAGCATCAAGAGATGGAATGAAGTAACATTTGATATCATTGTGTGCCTTTCTTTCCTTGTAAAACTTAAAAGAGGGACAATAGCACTATGAAATGTCTTACCGCAAAGTGATGTAACTAGTTAGCAGCAAAGCCAGAATCAGCCCTAAGGTCATCACTCTTTCCATTACAACTCCTGTTGGAGCCCCACTTCACCAGTCATAAGAGCAAAGAGATCCATGGGCAAGTTCGGATTATAGGTTGTTTCGGTATGACTTTTTATGCCATATCCTTATTAAAATGAAATGCAATAGAAAATATGCAAAGAAAGGAAACCAGTTGAATTAGACGATATTGAAAATCTCGGAAAGTTTTATTTTTGGGGATTAGCCATAATTTTTGCACTGAACTTGTTCAGTGGTGTACATATCACTTCTGAGAGACAGACCAGTTCAGTGGAGAGAACATGGGCTTTGCAAGAAAATGACTAGGACGTGACCCCCAGCTGTACTCTTAAACAGCCCTGAAGAACTGTTGAAGTAAAACTCTGAAAGCTTTAGTTTTAATATTAGTAAAATGGGGATAATATATGCCTATTTTATACATTTTGGAAAATAAACAAATGAGCTAGTATGGGAGGGGGCATGACTGCCCATCATGGTTAGCACCCATTTGATACTAATTTCCTCTTCTCTTTTGCACCATAGTTCGGTTTTATCCCCAAAATATCTTCTTATGTCTTTTAACATTCGCCTACTTTGTTGAGTCATCAAAACCACAGTATTAACTTTTGTCAATTATGAAAGACATAAAATTTGCCTTAATTACTGCCTTACTGGTTTTCCAGTGCTTAATGATATTTTATTTTTGAGAAATTGTACCGTTGATTTAGAAACATAATTATGCTGAAACATAATTATAATTCCTTTTACGAACAGTAAAATTGTATTTGAAGAATTGATTGCGATGTTTGAGAAAATGCAACATACAAGATAAAACCTCACAGTGTCTACAAAAGTCATACTAAAATAGATGGCATTTGGCATTTTTATTCCTAGCACCTTTGTATGGTAATCATCAAGTGCGCATACATTTCACATCCAGGGTACCAGATCTAGATTTTCTTTAATATGTTACAACCCAAATTATTGGCAATGCGGAGTCTAACTCACCTTTCTTCACAACGGTAACAATAACGACTACAGCTTCTTATATTCAGCAAGCCCTGTTTACATCTGTTACATGTATTAGCTAATCTAATCTTCAAATCAAATCTATTAGATAAAACTATTTTTCCATTTTACAGATGAAGACATCAAAGCACAAAGAAGTTAAGCAACTTGCCCAGGATTTACAGCTGGTAAACGGAAAGGCAGGATTCAAACCCTGGTACTCTGGCCCCAGAGTCTGGATCCTTTTTCACTCTTCTACAGTGTAGTGGCCACTGCTGGACTAGGATGGGTATGTATATTTTTGTTTATTTTTTCTGTCTACAGAAACTATGTCAGTTTTTCAAATAAAATGTTACTTTTCTTCTGCCAAAGTTGAGGTTTGTCAAAATTCTTATTTTGAGAACTGGATTGCAATTGTGAAAGTAATTTAAATGAAACACTCCTGTGCGTTTATGATTTTCTCATTTTTCATCACATAGATTTTACAATATGTAAATGAAATAATGTCTGTAGACAAAGAGAAATTTAGATCAGTTAAGTGTGACTTTTCACTGAACTCATATTTCATTACATGATCCAAGGAGTTTTTGCAATACAATACAAACAGTAATCAGTTCAAAGAGTAGAATAATTATCCTAGTCGTGCAAATAAGTGCCCAAAACCATTATTTCCACAAACTATCCAGCTGGTTTGCCAGTTTTCCACTCATTCTATTTCCACTCAACAATACCAACTCCTTTCGGCTATTCCACCTTTTTCTGGCTTTTCAGATCACTTAGTTATCAGAAAATGACAGAAATTTCACTCAACTTACGTTGATGAACCCTTGCGCCATCTGCCCTGTGTAATCAGGTGAGTGCCTAATATTTAGAAAAGACGGCCACCAATTACTTCAAAGTTCTGGACTGTCGGAAAAATGCAGTTGTCTAAAAGAAGCTCATATCTTTAACCTTTCTGAAGGAAAATATGGTTGGATCTTATTTTAAATAAAATTTAAATGTGAACTAACCTAGCCACCACTGTAATTCCACTATAATTTTTTCACAGGCTGGGCATGGTGGCTCACGCCTGTAATCCCAGCACTTTGGGAGGCTGAGGTGGATGGATCACTTGAGGTCAGGAGTTCGAGACCAGCCTGGCCAACATGGCAAAATCCCGTCTCTACTAAATATACAAAAACTAGCCAGGCGTGGTGCCAGGCACCTGTAATCCCAGGTACACAGGAGGCTGAGGCAGGAGAATTGCTTGAACCTGGGAAGTGGAGGTTGCAGTGAGCCAAGTTTGTGCAACTGCACTCCAACCTGGGTGACAAGGTCGAAACTCCGTCTCAAAAAAAAAATTTTTTTTTCACATTTTCCAACTTTTAGGTCCTATTTGGAGGCAGATCTTTGGATTTGATTATAATATGCCTTAACTTTCCAGATAATATTATTATTTAACATGTTTACTGCAACTGGGCCCTCACTGATGGCTGGAAATCCATGTTAATCTCTTGCTATTTTCCAAAGACACCTCCCAAAACAAATATTCTAAACCTTCTCTATGCAAGATTCCAACATTTCCCCACCCTTAGCTTATGATCACACGTCTCAGTTTATTGAGAGAATGTCAGTTATAATACATTAGAGCTCCCATTTTCATTCTATCCTAAAAAATATCTACTATATGGAATCAAAATAAAATACTGATTGTAAATGAAAGCAGAAAGAGGAAAAAATAAAAAGAAGATGGAATAAATAGAAAATAGATGTAAATGAAATGGAGAAACGTCACAATAGATCCTACAGACACTGAAAGGCTAATAATATTATGGCTACCTTGAAGCCAAATAATTGGATACTTTAGATGAGAAACAAAGTCCTTACAAGACAAAATCCAGCCAAAGTCATTCAGAAAAAGAGAGGTACTCTGAATAGTCCTCATGGGTAAAAACCTTCCTAAGAAAATTGTAGGCCAAAATGCTTTCACTTGGAATTTTACCAAATATTTAAGAAAGATTGTTCACAAATGCCAATTGTTCACAAATTCTTCCAGAAAACGAGAGAGGACAGAGCACCTCCTAACCCATTCTTTTAATAACAGCATTACTTTGTTACCAAAATTAAGGACACTACCAAAAAAATTACAGATCATTATCTCTCATGGACCTAGATGTGTATTTCCTTAAAAATAGAAATAAAAATATTTCTTAGCAAATAGAAGTCAGCAACATAAAAAAAAAGGATAATATAGCAGAGTTGTCTTAACAACAGGAAATCAATCAACACAACTCAGCACATCAAAAGTCTAAAAAAGAAAAACCATATGATGAACTCAAGTGTAGAAAAAAGAGTCTACAGCATTCATTCACTGCACAATCTTCAGTAAACTAGCAATAGAAGGGCCCTTCTTCAACCCTAGGCACCTATAAAAAACCTATAGGTAACATACTTAATGGTAAGAGACTGAATTATTCCCCCTAAGTTTAGGTACAAGTAAGTCCTGGAAACAAGACAAGGCACATTCGCCACGTGGAAAGCACTACAGGTTTGTAGTGGTTGTCCACCTTGAATGGTTTATTTCTGTTATTCCGTGGCTATATTTTCACCTCCCATTTCCCTAACTAAGGATTTCAAAGTTCTGTCCTTAAAATTTTATTTCTGTCTTCATATTTCATCACTTGGGAATCACATCTGCTCCAATCACCTTTATTCGGTATCACATATCCAAAAGTCTTTTTCACTTGGAAGTCTTATTGTCATTTCAAATGCAATAGATCCAAAATTGTATTCATCTTTTACCTGGAAGACTAGTATTCCTGAATTTCTTTAATTATACTGCCATTCTTCTAGCTATCTAAATTAAAAACTGTAGTCTTTTTCTTTTCTTTCTTGAGACAGGGTCTCGCTTTGTCATCCAGGCTGGAGTGCAGTGACACAATCACAGCTCACTGCAGCCTCATCTTCCTGGGTTCAGTTTTATTTTTTGTAGAGCCTGGTTTTTACCATGTTGCCCAGGCTGGTCTCAAACTCTTGAGCTCAAGTGATCTGCCTGCCACAGCCTCCCAAAGTTCTGGGATTCCAGGTGTAAGCCACCACACTTGGCCTGTAGTTTTCTTTTTTTCCCCCCCATTTATTTATTTTATTGCATTTTAGGTTTTGGGGTACATGTGAAGAACATGCAAAATTGTTGCATAGGTACACACGTGGCAGTGTGATTTGCTGCCTTCCTCCCCATCACCTACATCTGGCATTTCTCCCCTTGCTATCTCTCCCCAGCTCCCCACCCCCCACCGTTCCTCCCCTATTTCCCCCCAACTGACCCCAGTGTGTAGTGCTCCCCTCCCTGTGTCCATGTGTTCTCATTGTTCAACACCCGCCTATGAGTGAGAACATGCGGTGTTTGATCCTCTGCTCTTCTGTCAGTTTGCTGAGAATGATGGTTTCTTTAACTTCTTTCCTATGACTCAGATCTCCACACACAGCCCCCGCCTCTCTCAAGTCTTCCTTTAAAAACTAACCTGCCTTTTAGTTCTATTTCATTTCGACTTCTCCTATCTCCCACATGCTACCATTTACATACTCTGTCATGGTCTTCCTTGAAAATCACTCTCAGTGTGTCACTGCATTTTATTCAACATATGTAGTACAAAGTCTATCATTTAGAGTCCAGGTTTCCTCACATCAAGTCTAACCTGGCTTTCCAGGTTACCTATTATCAGCCTCACCACAGGACCTATACTCATTGTCCCCTTTAATTACTCTGCCTTTTCTCAGCTCTTTGCTTCTGTTCACATTCTTCTTCCTACTCTCTTCATTCAACTAGGAAATCCATCCTCTCCACTAACTCCACTTACTGAATCTCTTTTTCCCACTAAGGCTCATGATTCGATTTCCCCTATGAAGTTTTCTTTGATCATTCCAACCGGAAGTGATGGTTCCCTCTCTGATTCCCTATTCCTCTATTTACCTTCCTGTGTAGCATGCAATCTATTCTAGGCATTGCCTGATCTTTTCAATATATGAAAATTGCCTAGAATTCAGAAGTTAATCCTAGTAATTCAGTTATAAATTTGGGCCTTAGAATACTTATTTACATTGTCAATGGAACAAAAACAAAGGCGGGGGAGACAATGATTTTCCCATCCAATCTTAATTCTATTAACATATGGTTAAGACCGGGTACGGCATGTGTTTAACCAGATGCTAGAATGACTTTGGGTCTGCATGAGATGCCATACAGACAGATCTGGCACGGAAATCTGGGAATGTTGTTGTGACCTTTTAGCCCCTACATGCACATGAATCTTAGGAAACTGAAATTAGTATTTAGAAAAAAAGAGTTTATACATGCAACAACTATTTAAAATCCTTTTACACAAGGAGATAATCCCCTACCTATTTTAAATAAATAAGAAAAAGAATACATCTAGAGGGAGAAGTCATGTTTCAGAAGGTTTTCTAATGTTAATTTATATCCTCAGTACACAACACAGTGACTGGCATGTTGAAGATTCTCGTTAAATACATGCATACACTTTTGAAAAGGAACATCCTGCCTTTCTTTTTGGTTAAATCTAAATAAGGAGATAATTTTGAAAGTAAAAGATAAGAACATAAGAACCCATCATCTGATATTCATAGCTTTGTGGTATACAAATAGTTTAACTTAATGCGACCAAAGTATTCCCCAGTAGTACCTTATTTCTTCTTTGTATTAAGAATATGCTCAGACTGTAATCAAACACAGTCTTAGTGCTGTCAATATTATACAATAAAAGTGGCCTATTGGACAATCTTAAAAGCACAATTACATGAAGTAAAAGAAGAGAAAAAGACGAAAAAAAATTCTGCGTCCTAAATTTCATAGCATTTAACTATTCTTGCCTGGGGGAAGAAAAGCAGAAAAGAAAAGAGGGAAATAGAGGCAGAAAAAGAAAGCAAGCCCCTGGAAGAACAGTCAGCAATAAAACCATCAGTCTTGAGATTTAGACTGGCTAAACCTGAAAACAAGTGTTCAATGAATTTAAGTTTCCTGACAGTCTGACAAAGGGATAAATGTTACTCAAGTGGATAATCAATGGATAGATTATTGTTTACTATCATTCTCTGAAAAGAAATACTAGAGAATGAAACAAACACAGTAAAACATCAAACAATTAAGAGTTTGAATACAGTTAAAGTCACTTAGAAGCTGACATTCACAAAATCATATGATATAGTACTTAGGAGATATTTAAGAAAACTTCCCAGATCATTTGTACTACATCTGATTTCATCTTTAGAATTAGAACCAAATAACATCCTCGCCCACTCATTTTATTTAGCGAATAGTATCAAATGCAGCTCTATTATGCACTCATGGTAAAGGCCATTCCTCAGCCATCTTCCTATGGTGCTTTATATTCCAGGATTTTAAAAATAAAAATAGAAATATTGATCACTGTGCACTCTTTTGTCATAGCCTGATGTCACAATCATTATAAAAAGTTAATTGTATATGTATTTAATATATCATATATAATATCATAAATATACAATATTGATAAAAGTAACTCTAAGAATCATTAAAATTGGACTTTGTGTAGGTAAGAAGGGGTGAGTGGATTCAGAGAATCATGACTCTAGAAATTTGGTAAGAATTTAAGAACAAAAACGTAGATGTTTTTAAAATGTAAATAAAAAGCTGATATACAGAAGTCATTCTCACACTTATACAGTATTAATGATCTGGAAAGTGAAATTTACTTGAGGTAATGTTATTCTGCATGAATGGCTTTATGTGGATCTCAGTCATATTCAAATTCAAACACTTTGATTAAGATCAGCTTCAACATGAATCATCATTGAGGCATAACTTTTTTGTTTTTGTTGCGGATTATATTGATTATGTATTTAGCTTGTTCATACATTTTTAGATAAAAGTGTTATACCTGAAAATATGAGTTAATAATTCGATTCCAATAATAAAGCTAATTTTCAGTTGTACCATAGAATATTACTCCTGAAAATGTCGTCACAAGATATTTTCTCTTTTGAACACTTCACACTTTGAAAAACAAATGAAATATATACTTGAGGTTTCAAAAGCTCTGTAGCATCAGTAACATAAATTGTCACCAGAAGCTGAGAGAAAGTTATTTATTATTTAGCATGATAGCATGGGTACTTACTGTCACTTTCAAACTGAGATAACATACACCAAAAAAGCTTGCTGTGGTCCTCTTACTTAAAAGCATGATGACACACATGTTAAATTGGTTCTCTCATTGTCAGTCTATTTTTCTCTCACATAAAATCTTTGACTGGTGCTATGTTACACAGGAGGAAGTGAAAACTCTTACAAGTTTAATAAAAGATATGAATAGACTTTGGTTGAGCTTAGAAAACTGAATGTAAGCACAGCTGCTGGGAGATTCTTGAGAAAAATGTTACCATCTGTCATCATTTTCTTCAACAGGTGCTTGTAGTTTTCTTCTTTTTCCAAATCTCAAAAGCCTCATTACTTCAAACATTTGTTTATAATATCAATTTCTATAATAAGTGTTATGGTGGTTTAATAATATTAACAGTATAATAATAAATATTTTGTTAAAGGGAATCTTTGATCCTAAAAAATCATAGAACTGTATAAACAAATTATATAAACACAATCTTCAGAGTTCAATATGAGCTGACCTTAATAATTTATTTCTTTGCTAATCTTAGAAATTGAAGTGGAATGTCAAAATAGAAGGGGCTTACCTTTTAGAAACCACTTCAGATAAAACTGGGACTATCTATGTCTAATAAGGGATCTGCTAAATACCTATCGAAATGCCAAAATTTAAACCCGATAGCCAGTGTTCCAATGAGAAAGAGGCCCACCTGAGCAACCTGTTTGTTCTTTAAGTGCCACCTTCTAAAAGCACATCCTGAATTTCATCTCATGCCAAATGTCTCATTTCAGTTGTCAGGTAGGAGAATGTGATACCTTGCTATAATTATAAAATCATCAAAGATACAGAATAAAATCAAAATTTTGACTCTTCACTTGGAATAATACATTTCAGTGGAAAAAACAATTTCAGACTACACCATCCAAATAAGATACCACTTTGCCTTCATCCTATCCCAACACCTTAATTTTTAAAAAATTTAGATGATGTCTGGGTGCAGTGGCTCATGCCTGTAATCCCAACACTTTGGGAGGCCAAGGTGGGCAGATTACTTGAGGTCAGGAGTTTTAGGTCAGCCTGGCCAGCATGGTGAAATCCCGTCTCTACCAAAAATACAAAAATCAGCAAAAATTAGCCAGGCATGGTGGTGGGTGCCTATAATCCCAGCTACTCGGGAGGCTGAGGCAGGAAAATCGCTTGAGCCCAGGAGGGGGAAATTGCAGTGAGCCAACATCATGCCATTGCATTTCAGCTGGGTGACAGAGTGAGACTCTGTCTCAAAAGAAAAAATTAGGTGACTTCTTTTAACTAGTCCATGTCCGTTTTATGCAAGGAATTAATTTTGAAGATAAAATTCGTTCTTTCCTTTATCCTTCCTTCCTTCTTCCTTCCTTCCTTCTTTCCTCCCTCTCTGCCTCCCTTTCATTCTTTTCTTTTAACTGGTCATGTCCATTTTATGCAAGGAATAAATTTTGAAGATAAAACTGTTCTTTCCTTTAACCTTCCCTTCCTCCCTTCTTTCCTTCCCTCCTTCCTTCCTTCCTTATTTCCTTCCTTTCTTCCTTCCTCCCTCCCTCTCTTCCTACCTCCCTCTCCCTTTCAATCTTTTCTTTAACTGGTCATGTCCATTTCAGGCAAGGAATAAATTTGGAAGATAAAACTGGTTATTTCTTTTATCCCGCCCTCCCTCCCTCCCTTCCTCCTTCCCTCTCTCCCTTCTTTCCTTCCTTTCTTCCTTCCACAATTAGGAACCAGCCATGCAAAGTGTAGAGACAGTAGTTTCCAGGAAGAAAGAATAGCTATTGAAAAAGGCCGGACAGGAGGCTGGGTTATCCAGTGTGATGAAGCAACAAAAGCCTGTAGGACTGAATTACAGCGCCCAAAGGGGTGCACGAGGTCAGCAGGTATCAGATGAGGCCCCAAACACTGTGATAATGTACACGCTATTGTAGGAAGCTATAAACAGCAAATGGCATAATGTATATCTATATCTGTATCTCTATAATTCTGCGGCTTCCACATGAAGAATGAGAAGGAATAGGAGTGGTGGCTGGAAGACACTTAGGAGCTGGCAGTGGTCCTGCAGGTTCAAGCTTGAGTGGTTGTAACACTGGACAGAGGTGGGCATGTGTTAGATTTAGTTTCAAGGAAGAGTCAATAGAACTTGAAGATGGGTTTTATATATTGGGTGAAGGAAGGAGCAGAAACAAGGATGGCCCCTAATTTCTGACTGGAGCTAACAAGAAGTGCCATTTGTAGAGATGGGGAAGCCTGGGAAGGAAACAGGTTGGAGGTAAGTCAGGTTAAGTTTTAAGATGCCTACCTAAAGGGAAGGCCAGGAGGCAGAGAACATATAGACTTTTCTAGGATCAAAGTAAGGCACCACCAGTGAGGGGCTCAGGACCTCAGAAACTTCACATTCAGCTTTGCTTTTGAAGCCCCCCACCTTCTTTTGAATATATACCAGTCATAAAACATTCTTTTCCTTATTTTTATGATTTTTTTCAGATTTCAAAACTTATACACAACTATAGAGATTCAAAATATACTGAAATTGTTATTACTATTATTACTATTATTATTATTTGAGACACAGTTTCACTCTATTGCCCAGGCTGAAGTGCAGTGGCATGATCTTGGCTCACTGCAACCTCCACCTCCTGGGTTCAAGCGATTCTCGTGCCTCAGCCTCCTAAGTAACTGAGATTACAGGTGCGTGCCACCATGCCCAACTAATTGTTGTATTATTAATAGAGGCAGGGTTTTACCATGTTGTCCAGGCTGGTCTCAAACTCTTGAACTCCTGACCTCAACTGATCTGCCTGCCTTGGCCTCCCAAAGTGCTGGGATTACAGGTGTGAGCCACTGTGCCCAGCCAATATACTGAAATTAATAACAGGAAAAGAGATGAAATACACTCATAACCATTGTAATGGTTCAATGCATATCTATCCAGATACCAGGTGAACTTCTTGAGGCAGGTGAAAAAATAATATAGACAGTGTTATAGTTGCTGATGTCTTCCCACTTATTCATTTCTTGAATAACCTGAAAGTGTAAATGCAAAGTAATTTTAGCATCACGCATAAATTGGAAGATAAGCTGAAAGATACGTAATCCCAGTTCCCACCAAAGGAGAATGTGTCTCAAAAATATTTTAAGAAATGATCACACAGTATTCAATACTTCCAGTGATAATGCTCATGACCTCACAATCTTACAAGGCAATCCACTCAAATTTAATACCTCTGATTGTCAGAAATGTATTCCTTATAGTAAGCTACATTCTTCTACTCTTTAATGTATATTTATTGGGTCTTCTTTTCTTTCTTTGGGGGCTTAATAAGTAGGAATTAATCCACCTTTCCTGAGCAAGACCGTCCACTACTACTCTAAAGACAATGATTATGTCTTTCTTATTGTTCTTTATCCAAGCAAAATATTCTCAGCTGTTTTTCATTCCTCAGGTACTCAGATTTCCCAAGGTTTCACTCATCATGCAATTCTTTGATATGCTCCAGTTATCCACATGTCCATTAAAAGCTATTTCCAGAAGGAGTCCTCTGGTGTGGTCAGCCTAAGACAGGATGATATGTCAATATTACTTCCCTTGATGTGAACAGTACAATTTATAGGCTAACACTGAATTTATCTGTTTAGCAGCCATATTGTATTGAGCTAATATGATATGAACTAATATTTAGAGCTTTTTCATAAGAATTCCAGTTAAGTACAATTTTATATTTGTACATACACAGATAGATCATTTTTTAAGAGTTGTTGAACTTTATTTACTTGTACCCTCAGTGAATTTTTAACCTTTAGTTTCCTATGATTATTTTAGAATATCACTATCTTTTAAGTCCTCATTAGGTAACCTAATGTAGACAGTCTGTTAATAATGAGTTTGGGGCTGGATGCAGTAGCTCATGCCTGTAATCCCAGAACTTCGGGAGGCCGAGATGAGTGGATCACTTGAGGTGAGAAATTTGAGACCAGCCTGGCCAACACGGCAAAACCCTGTCTCTACTAAAAATACAAAAATTAGCTGGGTGTGGTGACACAAGCCTGTAATCCCAGCTACTTGGGAGGCTGAGGCAGGAGAATCATTTGAACCTAGTGGGGCAGAAGTTGCAGTGAGCCAAGATCACGCCACTGCACTCCAGCCTGGCGAAAAAGCGAAACTCTGTCTCAAAAAAAAAAAAAAAAAAAGTTTGGGTTATGAGTTTTAAATATTTATGATTATAACTAATTCAACTTTTTAGTGCATCCTCTACAAGGATATAATGAGAGACCCTGCAAACATACCTTACTATCACTCATGTACCTATATTTAATACTGTAATCTACGGGTCCAGCAAATCAAATGCAAAAGAAAAAGCCATCTTGTATAGTCTGTGTGTACTGAAACCATGCTGGTCTCTAGTCATTAATGATTGCAAGGTGTTCACAAACCAATTGCTTAAAGTTTGACTTCAAATTTTTTTCAAAAATTACTATAATCTCTCCCATGTATACATTCAGTGCAGACCTTTTCCTTAAGTTAAAAAGCTGGAATATTTGTCTTCATGTGGTCTTCTGACCATTCTCTCATTACACTAAGCGATGGATTCATTATAATATCTTGTATTTATTGAGTATTTTCAGTGTGTCATATACTCTACTAAGAGTTTAACATGCCTATTTCATTCAATCCTCAGAAAAGCCCATGAGTTAAATATTTCCTTCACAGAAGGAAACTGTCACTTAGGTTAAGGAGTTCTCCAAGGACCACATAATGAATAAGTAGCAGCAGTGCTGGGACTCACACCCTGTCTAGAAGATATCCTGCTTGATATTTCTTGAATATCTGCCAAGCACGTGGAATTGTTCCTGGTACCTCCAGAAGATCTGGCAGCACTGACACAGTCATCAACTTGCAAATGTTCCTCCACACTCTAATAAGATATTAATTATCCCCCACTGCTGCTACTCTTCCTCCTCCTCCCTTCTGCAACTGTAGCTTGAGGGCATTTCGCTGCTTATTAGTAACCTTGGAGAATGGAGAGGAAAGGGAAAGGATATCTATTTACATAACCGGAAAGATGCTGGAAATTTTTTCAGAATAAAAAGGGGGTCCGTTTTGTCACTGTTAATTTCAACAAATGATTTTGGAGAACACTTCTCTTGGCTTAAATACAAGCTCAGAATTACCTGGGACTTTCATTTACTAATGAGACAAAATAACGTTGCTTTGATGCCCTGTGACCACACACAGCTGTTAAATTTTAAACTGTGTGTGTGCAGTTATTCCCGTTGCTTAGAAATACAGCAGCTGATACCAGCTGACAAAAGGTGTGTAGGAATGGGAGGCGGCTATGAGGATGAAAGAAAAGTTCCTAGTTCAGAATATTCTGAAACACACCTCTACTCTCAGTTCAACAATTGCTGTCTCAGTCCATATATTATTATTTTTAGCATTTTGGAGACAGGGTCTTGCTCCGTTCCCCAGGCTAGAGTGCAATGGTGAAATCATAGCTCACTTCAACCTCAAACTCATGGTCTCAAGTGATCCTCCTGCCTCAACCTTCTGAGTAGCTGGGATTATAAGCGTGAGCCCCTGTGCCCAGCCCTCACTATATAAATTAAAGAAAATACTTAGAGTTATCAACAAACTCATTAAGCTTATCTCAGAAGGGTTTCCATGCTAGGACAACCCAGCTTGTTTTCCTATCTTAAAAAACAATCTGAAATGTGCAAGCATATGCTAGCCCTTGCTTAAAACATCAGATGGTCACTCTGAATGGCTGTGTGTGGAATCGTGCTTTGTATCCCCACATCCTATGCCTGGAATTTTCCATACCTCTACAAGTCAAGTTGCCTAATTCCTACCAAAGAACCTAACCACATAGGTCAGTAGTTACTGAACTTACCCGACACTGGAATCAATGGAGAAACTTGAAAAATACGTTAATGCCTCTGTCCACTGCCCAGGGACTGTGCTTTGACTGGTGGGAGATGGGGATGCCTGGGCACTGGAATTATTAAAACATCTCCAAGTGATTCTAATGTGTAGATGAACTTGAAATTTTGAGAAAGGAATCAAAAGTATGTTTCCAAGTTCTCACTTCTCTATTAAAACTCTGCCTGCTCGTTACTGAACTGCAGTCTGCCATAGTACGAACTCATTTTGGCCCTAACCGAAAGGATCTGGGTCTCCCACGTATCAGGAGGGCTAGCTTCTACCTGGTTACACCTACCATGAGTTTCCTTTTATAAGTGAGATTTCAGTGTATATACTTCATAGGGAAAAAGGGCAGAAATTTAGTTTTTCCTAAGAAACTTGAGATTTCAAAGTTTTAGTTTAAAAATTGCATGAAGCCAGGCGCGGTGGCTCAAGCCTGTAATCCCAGCACTTTGGGAGGCCGAGGCGGGTGGATCACAAGGTCAAGAGATCGAGACCATCCTGGTCAACATGGTGAAACCCCGTCTCTACTAAAAATACAAAAATTAGCTGGGCATGGTGGCGCGTGCCTGTAATCCCAGCTACTCAGGAGGCTGAGACAGGAGAATTGCCTGAACCCAGGAGGCGGAGGTTGCAGTGAGCCGAGATCGCGCCATTGCACTCCAGCCTGGGTT
>NW_022436946.1:17631401-17638785 GCF_009761245.1 Sapajus apella | reverse complement strand
AAAAAAAAAAAAAAAAAAATTGCATGAAAGATGGAAATCTTCCCCAGACATACATCTTTTTTGTTGATCTATCTTCTCAAAGGCCATGAGTTCTCTAATATTATTGATGAGAAAGAATACAGAATCTGAGAGAAACACATCCATGCCTAGCATTAAGAAAGAAACTGCTATAAAATCACCGAGTCTCTAGATCAAAGCTTGAAAGACTCTAGCGAAGCTTACTAAGCATCTGTGTAACAATGCCACAGAATTAGAAGACAGCGCTCATGCGGTTCAGACACATTTGAAAAAACATTAATTATATTTTCCCCAGGTAGGTAGTTTCCTGTATTCAAGGTGTACTGAGTTCTTTGATGCCCATGCCAGGTGATCTTCTTCACAGTATATAATGTTTTGAATTGTACACACTGTGGTTAACGTCAAAAGACAACCTTCAAAACTTGGGACACTTGTTTTCTTTCATGTTTTGAGTATCAGCACCCTGATCTCAAATAGCCACACAGACACACTGCTTATCACATCACTCCATTTTAATTATCTGCACAGCACTTAGCACTTTCTGATGTTTCTCTTGCTTATTTGTTTACAGCTACCCGCCCACCACAATACGAGCTCTATAATACCAATGGTTTTATCTCATTCAGTGTTGCGTCCCCAGCGTCTAGAAGTGTTCAATACACATGCAGTAAACATTCAGTAAATGAACATTCCAACATTCTGAGTATTTTACTGAAGTAGCCATATGACAGCCACAGACGATTGCCATGCAGTGTGACCTGGAACCCCACAAAATGAGAGAAATAAGATATTGACCTCATGGGACTATCATGAGAATTACATGAGAACACACAGTAAAGACTTATCACAAGGTATGGCATATGATGACTGAAAAACCATAAAAATCATATTATGGAAATGTGTAAGTGTGCCATTTATAGTGGAATACAAGCAGTAAGAGAAATGATATGATTTCATTTTATCCATCTGTTTAAAATGCATCTGATTTTACCTGTTCTTTCACTGTTTAGGAGGAAAATTAACATATGTTTTTGTTAATTTTCAGTTTGCTTTCAGGAGAAGAACAAGGACACAGAGGAAATAAATCCAGGCTACTGATCTGTATGGCCTCCAATAAGCCATTTAATAGTTGCCTAAGATTTAGCTCTCTCACCTGAAACACTGCGGGGAGAGGCAAGGAAGAGTGGGAGGTTTGAGAGGAATCAACCCAAGTATGAGCTCTTAAGAGGCAGGGAGTAAATACACAAAACATCGACAACATTTAGCTCAGAAAGCAAGAATGGTGTCAAGATTGTCTTACAATGTTTGGCTAAATTAGATGAATAAGACAGATCTTCATAATAAACTGAATCTGATCTGTACATTATTTGTATGATACTCAGATATATAATCCCTAGTTTACAGTTAATAAAAATTATCCTTTGGGCCAGGCACGGTGGCTCACGCCTGTAATCCCAGCACTTTAGGAGGCCGAGGCGGGTGGATCACGAGGTCAAGAGATCGAGACCATCCTGGTCAACATGGTGAAACCCCGTCTCTACTGAAACTACAAAAAATTAGCTGGGCATGGTGGCGCGTGCCTGTAATCCCAGCTACTCAGGAGGCTGAGGCAGGAGAATTGCCTGAACCCAGGAGGCGGAGGTTGCGGTGAGCCGAGATCGCGCCATTGCACTCCAGCCTGGGTAACAAGAGCGAAACTCCATCTCAAAAAAAAAAAAAAAATTATCCTTTGAAATTATTTTTGCTGACATTTTTGCATATATGCTATATGGTGCCCTTATGAACAGCTTTTTTTTCTACTGAAATGTAACAAGTTAAAAAGAAATAGATTTAGAAGAAGCTTCCTGGAGAAATGTTTTTCCTGCTTAAAAGTTCTTTACCAATTTTTTTTAAGTTACAATAAAAAGCATTGTGAGTCATCCATAGGCACAGTTTTTTTGTATTACATACGAATCAAATACTTGCTGAAACATGACAATGTGTGATAAATTCACCCCTTTTGCCAGTAACTTTATTTTAATAAGGCCCTATTACAATTGAAAAATCAATAAACTGCCGTTCACTTTCAACTCTCGCCTCTCCTTCCAGCAAAAATATGCCATTGGTTGCCTAAAGCCTTGAACTTCATTTGTCAATTCAGATGCATTGTTTCCTTGGCTGTTAGGGCTGCCTGTTTTCTCAGGCTAATTACGAAATCATCTGCTCTGCCAGGGAGAAGCATACAGCTGAAGAGCATCAACCTGTGTTCCAGCATTACTCTGGAGCATGTGTCCTTATTACTAACGCTCAAAGCATGACGCTTGGAGAGGTCCCTGCGTTGTCTGGAAATTGGGGGGCATAATCCGAAGACTTATAACATTTCTTAACAAAGCACCAGCTGAGCTGTGTCAGGATTGTACGCTCTCTTCATTTTTCCCTTACAGGCTTTCAATTTGCTTTCCAAACATTTCTTTGTTGCCGTTGGCTGGGGTGCACTTAAAAGAAGCACATCGTTAACCACAAAGAATGCTCACTGTTTTCTATGATTTCCAAATCAGTTCTAAGCACTTCCTCAGCGAGTTGCCTGGCAGCAATTACCCTGCTGCTGAAGACACTTCGCATCACAGAAGGCCTCAGTTTTTGAGATAAGCAAGCAAGCCTGTAAGAAATGATAACCTATGTTTCAGCCTCCATTCACTGGCGATTTATACCCCCATAAGAAGGGTGAATCAATTTTTGTGCAAATTCAACAGGCATATCCAACAATGTTGCTCTCTTCTCTAATTCACACAAACTCAGCATTCATCAGCTGCATTACTTGCCTCAAATGGGCACTCAGTTTCTAAATGATTTGGGTGGGGGTGGAGTTGCTATGTGTCAAAAAGGGGCACAGAACAAGGAAAGGACATGAATTCATCAGGGCAATGAAAGTTGAACTGATTCACTGAGACAAGATTGTGAGGCTCTGAAAAGCCAGTGCAAAAGGATATGGCTTCCCACCTCACCCCTGGTACTTCTATTAAAGACAGTGTAGAAACTGACCTCAGCAGCATCCAAGGGAAATGTTTCCCCAAGCATGAGCTGCTCCAGAACAATTTATCCAATAGACGACGCTGAGATAGGCTTCACTTTACAACCACATTTCTCTTTGCTTTCTCATTTTGATCACATCTGTTAATATCCTCTTTGAGAAAATATCTCCAGATACAGTCAGAAAGGTTAAAATGGGCAGCACAAATTTCCACATGCCAGGTCCCTGGATATAGTTTTAAAGGGTCTGTGGCCTTAAGTAAAATCTGATTTGTTTTCCCCTGAGATGGAGTCTCACTGTGTCACCTAGGCTGGAGTGCAGTGGCATGATCTCGACTCACCGCAACTTCCGCCTCCCCGGTTCAAGCAACTCTCCCCACCTCAGCTTCCCGAGTAGCTGGGATTACAGGCGCCCGCCACCACACCCGGCTAATTTTTGTATTTTTTAGTAGATTTCGTAACTCCACAAGTCTGCAAGTAAATGTCACACTGCCCTCTGGAGGTAGTCTTATTGGATCTAACCCTGAATTAGTGATTGGCAACCAATGAAAAATATATGGTTGCTGAGATTCAAAAGTCTTTTTCTAGGGTGGAAAGGGGATGGAATAGAAGGACAATTAAAAAATTACCAACTGCTTTCAACTCCTTGTGAGTGGAGTGTGTGTGTGTGTGTGTGTGTGTGTGTCAGAGAGCAGGGGGTTGGAAAAGGAAAGGAGAATAAGTGAAGATTGCCCCCAATTTCAGTAGTGCCAAGAGAGAATGGATGCATGTAGACAGGTACTCAAAAGTGGTGGTAGGGAAGCTTCAAGATGCCTGACTACATGCATCTGATGGTACTCACATTTTCCAGGGAGAGGAGCTGAAATAGCAATTAGGTAATCACGTTCTGAATAGATCATCTGAGAGAGAATGCTGGAATTCAACAGAGAAGTGATGGAATCACTGAAAGCAAGGAATGAGAGGGAAGCAAGGAAGCCGGCTTGGCTGGGATCAGCTGGGAGCCCAGGGAGGCTCTTTAACGTGAGGAAGGGGTAAGTGAGAGACACCAAGTGGTCCACAATCCTGCCACAGAATTCTACAATGCTAGCCATAGGAGAGCCCCTTGACTCTCACAGGCCCTGAGACTAACATAGAGAACTGCCTGGAGATCACACAATGGCACTGTGCTAGAGAGGAAGCTCATGCTGAGTTCTGCAAACCCCAAGTCCTAAGCAGCTGCAGCACAGTGACATTATGAAAGCCCTGCTTCTGCCAAAATGTGTCCTGCCTTGGGGCCTAACAGCCCCTGCACCTCCATATCGCTGGAGCCCAACTGACACTCATTACTCACAGACACCACTGTCAGGCTGAGACAGGAGCCACTGGAAGTGACCCTGTCACCCCAACAAAAAGGCAGCTATACATTTTCATGTGCCACCTGTAGTATTGGGGGCTGTCCTGCCCAGTTCATCATGGACATCACCAACACCAGCACTGACCACTCAGGTTCCAGAAAGCTGTCCCACCAGAGCCACTGCCATTGCCCACAGCACACCTGCTACCCAGGGGCATGATAACCTGCCCATCATCCTGGCCCACCATGACATTCCCAGGACCTGGACAGGCTAGTGGTCAACCCACTACTGCCACTACTGATGCCCAAAGACTGGCCCACCTAATGTCCTAGTTCCCAGCAAAACTTCACCACAACCTCCACTAATAATCACACCCTAAACCACTGAGGAAATTGCAGACACCACTTACACTGTTTACAGCCGGAAAAATTATACAGAGACTATACAACTGTCCACACCTAAAGTCAAGGCCAAAGTGCCCTACCCAGCCAACACCATGGACACATCTTCAAGAAATGTCTTCCCCTATGAAAGCAAATTCAAAAAATTGGAGCAACTGCTACCTCAGATGCACAGATTATCAATGTAAGGACACAAGAAACATGAAAAAATAAGGAAATATGATCTCTCCAAAGGCACACAATAATTCTCCAGCAACAGATTCTCATCAAAAAGAAATTTTTAAAATCTTCCCCCAAAAATAATTCAAAATACTGATTTTAAAGAAGCTAGGTGAGATACAACAGAACACTGAGAAATAATGCAAAGAAACCAGAAAAGCAACTCAGGAAATAAACGAGAAATTTACCAAAGAGACAGATGTCATAAAAAAGAACCAAACAGAAATTCTACAGCTGAAGAATTCATTGAACTAAATACAAAAGACATTCTAAAACTTCAGCAATAGACTAGATGAAGCAAAAGAAAGAATCTCAGAACTTGAAGACAGGTCTTTTGAAATAACTCAGACAAAAATAAAAAGGATAAAAAAGAAAGAGCAAAGCCTATATGACACACAGGACATTATAAAGTGACCAAATATTTGAATTAGGATCTGAGATGGTGCAGAGAAAATGAAAGGGTTGGAAAACCTATTTAACAAAACAATAGATAAAAACTTCCCAAATCTTGCAAAAAACTTAGACATCCAGAAACAAGAGGCTTAGGGGTCTCCAAATAGATACAATTAAAAAAGTTCTTCTGCTCAGCACGTTAAAGTCAAAATATCAAAGTCAAAGACACAGAGAAAACTCATAAAAATCAAGAGAAAAGCATAGAGTTTTTTATAAAGGTACCCCTATCAGACTGGACTAATAGCAGAAACCTTACAGGTCAGGAAAGAATAAGCTGATACATTCAAAGTTCCGAAAGAAAAAAACACTGCCAACCAAGGATGCCATACCAAGAAAAGTTATTCTTTATAAAACGAAGAATAAATGAAGTCTTTCCCAGACAAGCAAAAGCTAAGGAAGTTTATCACCACTAAACCAGACCTACAAGAAGTGCCAAGGGAGTTCTACACCCAAAAGTGAAAGAACCATAACTAGCATCATGAAAACACATGAAATTTAAAAACGACTAGAGCAAACACACAAGATTGAAAAGACTAGAATGTTACCACTACAGAAAACCACAAAACCACAATGATGAAAAATAAGAGAATAAGAAAGGGACAAAGGATACACAAAAGAACTAGAAATCAATTAATAAAATAAGAGGAATAAGATCTCACATATCAATAATAAACTGGAATGTAAATAAATTAAAATTTTCACTTAAAAATACAGACTGGCTGAATGGATTCAGAAATATGACCTGACAATACACTGCTTACCATACTAATCTCACCTGTAAAGCCACATATTAACTGAAATTAAAGAATGGAAAAGAAATTCCAAAAAAACAAAAGTCAAAAGTGAGCAAGAGTGACTATGCTTATATCAGGTAAAACATACTTTAAGTAAAAAACACTAAAAAGCGACATAGAAAGTTATTATGTAATGATAAAGGGATCAACTCAGCAAGAGCTGCGTATATATTCAGAAACACAACATTCTAAATATATATGCACTCAACACCAAAACACCCAAATCCATAAACCAATTATTATTAGATCTAAAGGAAGTGACAGGCTCCAACAGAGTAATAGGAATTTTAACACCCCACTCTCAACTGAGACAGATCATCTAAATGGAAAATAACAAACAAACATTGGATTTAAATTGCACATTAGACTAAATGAACCTAACAGACATTTACAGAACATTTCATCCAACAGCTACAGAATATACATTCCTCTCATCAGCACATGAAATATTTCCCAGGACAGCCCACATGTTAGGACACAAAACAAGTCTCAATAATTTTTTTAAAAAACTAATTCATATCAAATATCTTCTCAGATCACAATGAAATAAAACTGGAAATCAATAACAAGAGGAACTTTGGAAACTGCAAATACATGAAAATTAAACAACATACTCCTGAATGACCACTGCAGAAATTAAAGAGGAAATAAAAATATCTTAAATAGAATGGAAACATAATATACCAAAACTTATGGGGTACAGTAAAAGCAGTGATAAGAGGCAAGTTTATAGCAAAAACACCTACATCAAAAAGTAGAAAAATTTCAAATAAACAATCCAATAATTCACCTCAACAAACTAGAAAACCAAGAAAAACCACACCCAAAATTAGTAGAAGAAAAGAAATAATAAAGATCAGAGCAAAACTAAACGAAACAGAGACAAAAAAACACAAAGGATCAACAAAATGAAGTTAGTTTTTTGAAAAGGTTAACAAACTTCATAAACCACTTGCTAGAATAACCAAGAAAAATAGATAATACCCAAATAAACAAAATCAAAAATGAAAAAGGAGACAACTATAACTGATAGCAAAGAAATACAGCAGATTATCAGGGACTATTACAAACAGATTATCAGGGACTATCACAAACAGATTATCAGGGATTATCACAAACAGATTATCAGGGACTATCACAAACAGATTATCAGGGA